>NW_010099936.1:1754-2731 GCF_000699245.1 Pterocles gutturalis | reverse complement strand
CCCGCCCCCTCTCTCCTCCCCGCACCCGCCCCCCGGCTGCACCCTGCACCCTGCCTGCACCCTGCCTGCACCCTGCCTGCCTCTGCCAGTGCAGCAGAGCCGTGCCCTTCATCCCGGAGCCAGGCAGAGAGAAGATTCTCCGTGAGAACTTGCTAAAGTTTCAAAGTTATTTTTCTCCTGCGGATTCTGAAAAGCAGCACATTTTTCTGCTTTTTTTTTTTTTTTCCCCCTCGATGTTTATTAGAAAGCCTTGGGGAGGGAATCTGCTTTCCCTCACCCGCTCGCTCTCTGCCATAGCTTCCATCTCCTCTGCTTTTTGTTTTATTTCACTAATGAAAAAGGACAGAAAAAAGCTGGGAAAAAGGAGAGGATGTAGAAAACTCTTTTAAGTTTAGTTTCAGCTGCATCAAAGCATCCTCACACTCCTTGGAGATGTCTGTGCCCATGCTCTGCGCTTGCATCCACCTCATCCACAATTCCCTTTATTCCCAGTACATTCCCGTTATTCCCATTAGTCAATATTCCCATTATTCCCTCACTCTGAGCACTTTAAAAAAAAAAACCTCTGGCAGAGCAGGAGTGCCTTGGGGTGGGCTGGTCACCCCATCGTGCTCCTGCAGC
Source organism: Pterocles gutturalis (assembly GCF_000699245.1). Lineage (NCBI taxonomy): Eukaryota > Metazoa > Chordata > Aves > Pterocliformes > Pteroclidae > Pterocles > Pterocles gutturalis. The sequence continues at coordinate 2,110 of NW_010099936.1, read as the reverse complement.
CGCATCGGGTTTCCAGGGCCTCGGATGCTCCTCCGCCATCGCATCAGGATCCTGATGATGCATCCCAGCGATAGCTGCCAGAAATCAGATACTTTGGGAGCTGCGGCGTTGCTGCTGCCGTAGAAATCCTCCCATTTACACGCCCGACGGTGGCAGCTTTCTCCTGATTTCCTCTAACCTCATTAAAATGAGGAGTAATGTCCCTGGGGAGCTGTAATCGAATTAACTCCCCAGTCGAAAAGAACCTGATGATTTATGACCACTTGTGATAGATCCTCTTAGTCTCCTTCCCAGAAATCCCCCGGTAGCCTCTCGCTGCCAAAAAACGCAGCAGCCAGGAGCCACGGTCCATTCCC
>NW_010099936.1:0-1491 GCF_000699245.1 Pterocles gutturalis | reverse complement strand
CACATCCTGCCCCACTGGGCTCAGCTCCGTTTTCCTTCATTCCCCCCAACTCCACCCACCCAGCGCCTCATTTCTCTGCAGACCCCAGAGCTGGACTCCAGACCCTCCATCAATCTCAGCCACACAGAGTCATTAGGGGCGGATAAAGCCACTCACCTCAATTCCCTCCTGCCCATCTCGATCCCAGCCAAGCATTTTACCCCGGCGCCGGCCGCCTCCTGCCATCAACAAGCCAAGGTGTAACATTACTGTCTGTTTGCTCTCGCCTTTTGGTGTCCCGAGTCCCAAACAAGCCGTTTAGACGTGGCAATGAATCCAGCCGGGGACTGGGAAGGGGCTGTGGGAATGGGGCACAGCCCTGGACATGGAGAATGGGATTGCAGGAGGGAACCTCGTCCATGGGGACAGCGGGGATGGGCTGCGGGGAGCCCACAACCGCTGCGGTGGCCGGCACGGGCAGGGAGCTCCAGCCCCAGGAGCCTGGGATTGGAAATCTTGGGGTCTGGGAAGCAAGTGCAATAGCCCTCCCCCCCCAAAAAAAAAAAGAAAAAAAAGAAAAGAAAAAAAGAAAAAAAATTTAAAAGCCCCCACCTCTAGGTATCCTTTGGGCACGCAGAAGTCACACTGAAAAATTCACACTCCTGCTAAGTACAAACAGAGCCCGCAGCAAGCGATGGCATGACTTGAAAGCATCTCAGAGGAGAGGGAGTGCTCTTTAGGAGACCACCTGAAAAAAACCACCTGAGCAGGTCCTGAGCTTTGCCCCCGCCAAAGGGATGGAGCAGATGCTGGAGGACATGGCACTGCAAAAGGATCGCCGCACGCTGCAAAACCCTCCCTTGGAAGGTTTGCTCAGTGTTTCTCACTATGTGTTCGGTCACTGTTCCTACTTTACACTGGAAAACCAGGCAGGGATGTCCCGTGAAGTCACACAGAGCCAAAGCCATGGACCGCAGGGATGGAGAATGCACCCGGGCATCACACCAAAATGAGGACCGACCTGTGAGCACATTTCTCCCCAAGCCACTGTATTTATTTTCCCTCCTGTCCCAGCCCCTCGCTTCCTCGCCTGCGTTCGGGCGGTTTATTTATTCAGCCTCCCCTAACAGCCCGCTTTGGCTATTTCGGTGATGTCCCAGATACCGACCCAACCCAGACAAAAACTCGCTCCGCTCTGTCAGGGCTATCAGCAGACCCCAGCCCCTGAGGCCAGCCAGGAATTTTAATTGAAATGGTCGGTCACTGCGCCCAGATAAGACCAGCATCACCCCACGGCTGGTGGGGCTCCCCATGGCCTCCCCACGGGGCTACCAGGACCCCCAAACTCATGCTGGGGGTCCCTGACCCCACTCCATGCCCCAGCAAGGGGGTCTGCCAGCCCAGTGCCCACCCACCAAGGCAGCACTGGGAGGGAACTGGGGCCCAGAGCTGCTGTCTGTGGGCAGCCCGGGTTTGGGGGGGGGGTCTCACAGCATCTCCCCCTCCCCAGCC
>NW_010099935.1:59596-125528 GCF_000699245.1 Pterocles gutturalis | reverse complement strand
TTTTCCTCGCTTATAACCTTGAGCTGCCACCTGCGCCTGAGCAGCGAGCCGGACGCGCCGCGCTTTGCCCGGAGCATCTTCTGGTTTCCTGCTGCCGTTCCTTTACTTCGGTACCGGCGCCAGGAAAAGGGGCGGACGGGGCGCTGGTACCCCCCGAGGCTCCAGAAGGACTCCCCGGTAAACCCCCAGCCTCAGCCCCTAGGGCTCAGGGACCGCCGGGTCCCCAGGCGGGATTTCCCCTGGTCTGTGTTGCCATCACCGGCATCCCGCACAGATGGCAGATGATTAAAGGCTGATGCTCCTGTTAGAACCTCTCAGAGGGAGGGTTATCCCGTGTATCCCCCGAGCTTGGTGTCTTTTCCCGCTGAGCTGCTTTACGCTGTGTTGCAGGACCCGCTCACTGGCACGAGCACTTTCCCCTCGCCAATGGAGAGCGTCAGTCCCCGATTGCCATTAACAGCAAGTCCGCCAAGTACGACTCCTCTCTGAAGCCTCTCAGCTTCAGTTACGATGCCGGCACAGCCAAAAGCATAGTCAACAACGGGCACTCCTTCAACGTGGAGTTTGATGATTCTTCCGACAAGTCAGGTGAGGCCTCTCATCTTCTAGTGCAGGGGTAGAGATGAGAGAAGCTGCTGCTAACACTGCTACTAAAATGTGTACTGATGCTGTAGGTTTTTTTAAAGACGAAAAAAAATACCAAAGTATTTTGCCTTCAGTAAGGTCAGGATTCAGCCCTTAAAGATTCAGCACCCACGTGGCTCCTTTAGTCTAGAAGAAAGCTGAGCTCCTGTTAGAAGAAAACTAAGCCTGTCTGGGTAGTTTTGAGCTGCCCTGCTCTAAACTCCGGAAAAGTGAATTGCTTTGTTTTTGTAAATCAGAAGGACTTGGATAAGGGCTCATCGGTGGAGTGGAAAAAAAAAATACTATTATTTGACAAGGAACAATTTTAGGCATAGCTCATCATAAGCTACTGACCAAATGGTTAAAAGAAGAGGCAAAATACATCATAGGAAGAAACTGGCCTTAGAATAATAAAGCATTACAGTTAACAACTTAAAGTGGAAATAGTTTGGAAATAGTTTCTTTGGTTATCAAAATATTATTTCATATTTCTGAAGCCAATATGCTCCCAGGTTAGTACAGAAACAGAGGAATTTTTAGAAAATACCTCTTTGTTCTTTTGTAATTTAAACAAGCATTATGTCTGACATTTCTTGATGCTGGGCTTTCTAGATAAAGATAATATATCTGACGCATTCCTACAAAGTTTGCTGGCAGGCAGTTGTTTCACAGCGCCTTACTGTTTATCAGACTGTAGGGTGAAATTAAGCACTGAATCCTGCAAACCTTTCAGTAATCCTTACTGAAAGGAGGGGCTGCACTGATGGACAGACAGAATCCAAGCCAGAGTTTCATGAAGGGTTTTGTAGGTTGTCTTTAATTGTAGCTTTTCTGCTGGCTGAATTTGCAGAAATCGTCACCCTGCTACAATGAATGTCCTTCTATTTTTAATTTAGACAGCAAAAACAATCCCATTGTAAGTCACTGCCTTTTCTAGACACTGCCTGATTTAACTTGGTTGAGCAAGTGCCCTAGTTTTCCTAAGCATTTCGCTGGCAATGTCATTTAGGGAATGGTGCTGAAAATGAAGGATCCATGCCTACTAGAAGTGTGGGGTTTTTGTGATAATGTCATATAACAGTGTACCAGACATTCAGCATTGCACTAAGAACTTGACTTTGTATTTTAAGTACAGTTGTTACACTGAACAATATTAAGTGGCCAGCTATTAGTGTTCAGTTGTATAAATACACATAAGGCCATGTATAATTTACACAGAGAATCCACGTTAATATTTGTATGGTTAAAAAAAAAAAGATATTCTGACTTGGTGTTTATTTTTCTGAAGCACTGAGGAGCTTAAGGAGCTGAATGCATGTTCCTTTTAACAGTCTCGTGAGGGATAAAGTAAATGATTCTACAAAAAAGGGGATTATTTTTTCAGCAGATACATGTGAGTCTGCTTTCGCTGTCATCCTGCTCTCACTGAGCCCAAAGGAAGCAGGTTCAGGTCTTCTCTGTATAACAAAACTATGATGTGTTCAGTTTGTGTGTGCACAAGTTTGTGCACAGGGACTGTGAAAATTAGGGTGTATTTGGTAACTTGGGAGCGAAAAATGGCAGGAACATTAATAATCTAAAGAAATTACAGTGGGAAGAAGGCTTTTTATGAGAAAGTCGGTGCAGAACCAGAATATCAGTGACAGGGTTCCTCTGACAGATATGCAGTGACACAGCTTTCAGAGTGGGAGGATAGGAGATGCAAGTAGAAATACTCTCGGTAGCTCTATTAGTGAATCAGAAACCCTTTATTCTTTAGGAAAAAACATTAAACAGATCTCTGAAGCCAGGTAAGGGTGGATCCTTCAGTATCACACTTACTATTGAAAATTACAGTGCCTAGAATCTACCTGGCAGCACACTTAATGACTTCATTTGTATGCAGTTAACTAGGTAACCTACTTTCTTTTACACAAAAGAGAGCTGTCTCTGACCTGAGCCAGCTTGATTCACTCCTAGTTCTGAATTTGAGACTAACTATAATGTGTGTAACAAATTGTTGGTTAGACATCACCCAACAGTCATAAGGAGAAACTGTGTGAGATGATGTGATGTGCTGGTACGTTTTACAGAAGACAGTGGAACAAAATCCTGTAAATACTTCCCACAGACTGTAGTGCGTGCTCCTCTGAGCTGTCCCATATGCAATAATGAATTGCCTGTGGTAGTAGGCGCAAAGTAATAAGATCATTGTTTGTGAATAATCTTCAAGACGTGAGTAATTGCACACAAAGAAGTAGATCCAGTCATTAAGAATATTCAAGCTCATAACTAATGACACTGAAGCAAATTGCACAGCAGTTCTAGGTATTAATGTCTGTTGGACTCCTGCTCGTCAGAATATGCAGAATGAGTTCTTGCAATAAAAAATACAGGTAGTAATAGTATCGTAAAAATAGGTAAGAAAGCTAAAATGCATTTTTGGATAAAACTCCTTGAAAGTAATTGTTATTTATTTGGTTCCAAAAATATGTAGTGTGAATACTGTTGATCACAAGTAACAACAAATAGATATCAGAATATTCAACATTTTGATGTAAAATATTTTCACCCAAATAAAAGGCTCTTCCCTCAAAATGTAAATTTGTTACATTATGTGTGTGCATACCAGAAGATGTAGTATAAAGCTTCTTCCTATATCCATGAAAAACTAAAAATCTAAAAGGAAAAATGGTATTTTTAAAAATGATAGCCCATCTATGTTCTTTAGCATAGTAAGGATGTAAAGTAAAAGTTGAACTTTTCAAACAAAAATAATCTATGTGCAATTTACATGACTAATGTATCTTCACAGAAGAAAATGTTTTCTTCTCTGCTCTTACAAGATCTCTTTAGTAATAGTAATCTTCCTAAGCAATTGCCTGCAGATCTTCTGTTTCAGTTCTCATAGCCCAAGAAATTCAAAGGCTGTACTATGACAGCTGTTACATTCCAGAATACAGTTCTAAAGGGTCAGTCAGTCCCTGAAGTGAATCGCCTTCATGTTGGTAGAAATGATGTACAGAAAGAAAATTCACAAATGAGCATTGCCGTGTCTATGAACATTTTTCTGTTTGCTAAAATTCCATTATTTTTTTCTCTTGGATAAAAGAAAGCCTTCTGTCCTGTTTCCTTGCAGTTTTTGGAATGTTTTCTTGGACTTATATGTAGAAAGCGAACAGTGAACTTCTTCCAATTATTACTTGGTTTTTCTTCTCCTTCAGTTTTTGCAGTTTTGCTTTCTTTTAATAATTGTGAAAATTTAAGTATTCGTAGGGTTTCATCTTTAACATTTCAAGAACTTTAAATAAAAGCACAAATTAATGATGATGAAAGTGTCACTAGGAATAAAACTACAAATGCAAGTTCATCCACCCCTGTATCCTGGGACCTGACCTTCCACATATGAGTGAAGCAAATGGTGCTGGTAACTGTTAAACTATAATAATGCACCTTATTTTAGGAACTTTATAGCAAAGGACTGTCTCATTAAGGGTACTTATTTTATCATATTAAACACTTTATGTTATAGTCTGCTTTAAGGACAAGTAAGTAATTTAATTCACTTTGAAAGATAGAAGTAAACAGTAACTTCCCAGAGCTGTAAAACCACAGGAAGTGAGTTTGCTCAAGAAAGCCTCAAGAACATAAAAGAAGATTTTGTAATATACTTACAATGTGTTCTCTATGTAAGTTTCCCGGAAAACTTCTCAGAGTTCACCGAAAACCTGAAATTCAAATGGGAAATTCTCACAGTAGTAGGCACTGTATCACTGTCTTCTGGTCATGTGTATGATGAACTTATAAAAGGAAGAAGTCGGTCAGAAATTAATTTATTCCATAACAAGAATGTTAAAATATTGTGTTTTAGCTACAGAACCTGGCAGAAGTGAATTGTGACTACGATATACGGCTCTAGAGACATTACTAAATGTACTGGTAATTTCTGCTGGTGGATGAGTCTCTTAATTATTTCCTTTTCCTTTGTTGCTGCTGAGCTAGAGATAATGTTGAAATCTAAGACAGAGTCCCAAGTAAATCTGACACTTTTGCAGATATCTGATCGTAGTAGAACTCCAAAATTATGAATAGACCTAGGGAAATGAAAATACCATACTGACTTTGCAGCTAGCACCCCTTGGGAGACTTTCAGTAGTTGTAATCAAATACACTGCCCAATTCTTCCTGTAATTGTAAATATTAATGAGGAAGCTTAAAAGTCTTGAATTATGACTTGCTGTAAACAAACCAATTTATTTTGTTATATTTGTTATTCAACAGCCAGTGCATTAGCACTGCTTGGTTGGGAGCAAGTTACTCTGAAAGTTGTGCCACTGTTGCTCTTTTCCTACACTTCTGCCTCAGCAGGTAAACTGAGGAAAGAGTACACAGGTCTGCTGTCTTTAAGGCACAACTTCTAATCCAAGTCACTGCCACTGGGCTATTTTTAGGCTTCCCATCTCTGAAGATGTAACATTAGCTATGCCAGAATAATATTGCTTATAATCAGTACACAGTTACGGACTGAAGGTCCACACTGCAGTACAGCCTAAGCAGTGGGCTGACCCTTCTGAATCATAAATCAGGGAACTGATTGCTTATAGCATATCGTGTTCAGATACCTGCCCATGTGTCACAAGTACTTTCGTGCACTGCTTGACTAGAAAGTCAGAGGTCCCAGAGGGTGTGTGATCATTAGGTCATTTCTTTAGTGAACTGGGATCACCAGAAGCTGCACAGCTTATGTAAGCAGGTGACTTGAGAATAGTGCTTCCAGGAACTGGAAAGCAAGATGAGAGGGCTTGAGATCAGTCCTGCATGCTTCAGGCCTTTATTTCTCTACAGAGCCCCAAATTGCCCTTCTTCACTTACATCAACTTTTTTTTAACATGCAGCTTCTAAGCAGAAATTTTACATGGATTGTGTGTTTTAAGAATCACGGCAACTTCCTTCCCTTCTTCCAAATACTTTCTCTAGAGGTGCTTTTAGTGCAAAACCAGGAGAAACTAGTCAGCTGTTATCAGCTTGGGCCACTTGGAAGAGTTTGTTTTCGTGATGTAATGAAGCTGCATGCCAGATGTCATCATGACTATTCATCATGACCCAGCCAATAAACTTGGTCACTTACTTACAGCCATGAGGAACTGCTGCCTACTTAGAGGCAATGCTCTCACCTGAAGTTTGTTCATCCTTCATTAGATCTCAACATAGTATGAGCACCATGTCCAATATGCAATTTTCAGTACTGTAAGCAGTCACTGAGATTAGTATTACAGCTATTTCCATGAGAAATTAAACCAATTGTTACTCTTAAGAGAATTTTAGCGCTTCCAATTCAGTTCTTATGGAGTCACTGTCAGCTCTTACTGTTTGGAAGATGAGAATTGAAGGCTGATCAGGGACTCAGTACAGCACCTTACGACTCTCAGAGATCTCCATCTAAGAGACTACATGAGAAATAAACTCCACTTGTCCCAGGGAGTGGGAAGAAATTTAAGAACCTAAATAACTTTGTATCCTTAAGCAGATCAGAGTCTCTCTGGCTGCTACCCAGCCTGGATGAAATAGTTCAGCTGAGGTGAATCAGAATCACTGACCTGCTGCTGATACAGATGTCTGCAGACCTGCAGCTTTTTGTCAAATGTTTTATTCTGGTCTATCTCTGTGGAACATCCTTGTTGCCTTATCAGGCTAACCCTCTAGCAAGGTCAGAGTAGGGTTTTTGTCTTATGAGATACCAATTAGGTATTTTTTTTCTTGGTGAAACCCATTACAGATATTTTCTGCAAGTATGATCCCTGCAGTCAGATGTGTGCATGCTGTCTTGCTCTCTTGCTTGTCATGATACAGCATCCTAAGAGGAATGTCTGAAAGAGATAACACAAAGAAGGAAACATCTCACAAAATGTGGAGCTCTGTACTCCACATTTCACAGAAGTGGCAGCTCACCCTAACTGAACTCTTCAGTCTGTCAGATGGGGAAGCCCATCCTTGCATAAGAACACAGGGCTAATCCCTGAGCATCCTCATAAGAGCTTTTTTTGTGCCATTAATAGTGCATAGTGCTCATGATATTTTTTTCTCGAGTAATGCTTCATCTACTTTCTCTCCTCAAGGCCTGTTTTCTATCATCATACAGATGTCTGTGTATACACAAAGGCTTATAAAACATTAACATTAGTGTATATGGTATGCGTGTATTTACATACATACCTACAATGTCATATACATGTGCACATCTACTGCAGGCTGATACAAAACCATGGCTTGCTTTATGCCAAAGCAATGTGTGCAAGAGGGCTGTCCTCAAAGGCAGATGCTTGAAATTTCCTTGCTGATAGGTTTTTGTTTGGTGGAATCTCAATTTTAAGTACATTTCTGAAGTTTGGAGCTTTATTGTGCTGTAGTGGACCCATTATTTCAGCTACTAGAAGGAGCTTTGCTGTCAGTGATTTCCATTTGAAGAACATTTTCTCCTTCTGCATTTTCTCAGAGTAACAAACTTTAGAGCAGTATTTTTCTCACCACACTAATTTGTATGACAGGAAGGAATTCATTCTAACTCATGAACCAATCTTGTAGTTCAGCTGTTTCAATTATTTCTTTGGCAGGTTTATTGTGATGATGAGATTTATTAGTCTCCTGCGAACGTCCCATAGGAGGTAACTAAATAACAGCAATTCCCCAGTATTCCTGCAAAAATTCACATATGTGGTCACTGCCACTTCTGAAAAAAAGTTATAAAGTGGTCCACAGTATTTTTTACAAAGCTGTTCTGTTCTACATGGGAAAGGTAACTACCGGGTGACTTGCCTTTACGTAGAACAGTGAGGGGGGATTGAAAGGTTAGACTTCTAGCAGCAATGTGGCCTGAATCGATGTTCGCATCACATGGGACAAGGACAGGGAAGTTTCCAGTGTGACTGTTGCTCCAATTCTCTTTTACTTTGCAAAAGCTGGTGGCATTTATTCATGGTTTAAAAAGCTTGTGCTGGAAAAAAATGAAGCTGTAACATTTCTACTTTGCCTTTTAAGTTTAAGTTTAAATTTTACTTCTTTGGAAAGGCTCAGAAGTATTAAAAAAAAATAACTGCTTAATGTAGGCTAGAATGAGAAGGGCTGTTCTGTAATTAAGCCTGCTGAATTTGTATTCATTCACACTAATCTAATTATTACTTTCTTTGAATGCTCTGCTGTGAGTCAAAATAAGCTAGTGCTGGATTTGAGAACCACAGAATGAGAAAAGTAAGCAAAAACCGCAAAGAGATTTTTGTGCATCTTTCTGAGTTTTATGAGACTATAGCAAACTTTGTGTAGAGAAATAACACTGCAGATGGGTTTAAGAAGATTGCATGGTTCTGCTTTTCAGCATGCTTTCCATTGATTAATAATGCTGGATTAACCTGTGCTACGCTAGTACTTTCTGAGGTTGAGGAATGATGGAACCTCAGTCCGTTTGTACCTGCAACAAGCAGCAAGTCCATTAGCCAAAGGAACTGAAACTGAAACATTGCAACTCCATGGCATCATTTTTACAAGAAACGTGATATTGTGTGGATTAAATGATTTTGCATCTATAAAGACATAGCAACCAATTATTTATATTCAAAAGGACCTAATGTGCGGTTACAGTTGCTGTTCTGAAAAAAAGTATTCTGATTTGTGGTCCTGTGCTTGAAACAGTTATGCTTCTTGGCAACTAGCACATGCAGAAATGTAAAAGTAGAATAAGATGTGTTCCTGTTTACTTACTTTAAGTAGCCATTCTTCTTTATATCACATAGCTTGGCAGTAGGTAGGGCGAGTCTTGGTCTGTTGGCTGTTCAGTGTTGGCTACAGTATTGGAAATTACAAAGACTGCTGTGGAACTCATATTCACATTTTTAAAATAGAAATACATGTTGGGAGATTTCTAAATATATTTACCAAAGGAGCCCCAGGGAAATGCTAAATTTGTCCACTGACCCCAAATTTGTCTGTGTAAGGAACACCAGTGGAAACTAATGTGTTTTTTATATATATCTGATATTTAATTTTCATGTGTTCCAGTTTTTTAGTCAAATCCTTCTCACCTCATTGCCAAGTATCCACGGCTCTTCTTGGCCGTGCTTGCATATAATTAGAATTATTCAAACCTGAACAGACAGTGACCTTTTCATACCTGCATTTGATGTGTATTTTCACATGTGCACGTGTTTTGATAGTGTTTAGACTAATTGCAGACTGAGAGGAAAGTATCCTTACTCCCCAGAACTCCATGTTTGTGGCTCATACACAGAGCACACTTACATGTAATATCTGATGTCAACACTCTTCTGTCACTTTATTGCATATATATGTTTATGTATATATGTAGAGAGATTGATCTCTAAGATATATAACATTTCAAATTACATTTTAAAGTATTTTTTAAGTATTAACATTTTAGAAGATTTAGTTGTGAATTTGAGATGCTTAAGAAAAAAACCAAAACAAACCACAGACCAGTGTGAAACCTTGGTCTAATAACTTAGATAAATAGCTCCATTTAATAGAACTATTTGCTATTGTTCTGTGCTTTATACAGCACTGGAGGAGACATTGTCTGTGCCTTGAGCATTTTGCAGCAATAGGGCTTGATCCTGCATATCATAATGGTGATTGCTCACAGTTTAAGTGCAAGGTTAAAACTAACAGGCAGAATAAGGGAGCTCAGGGGAGCTTGCTGCTGTATAATTGAAAGTGTGGCTGGGCACTCCACTTACAGCAGTCCCATAGCAGGAGTAATGTCAGAGAGTGGAGAGCATAAGTAAATGCCTCATTTCCAATCTGTATTTTTTAAAAAAATCTGTCTCTGCAGGCATTGCCATTTTCACCACCATTTTTAAAACTCCTTCTTGAGGAGTAAGGGATGGGAGGGACAAGAGATTTGAATTCACATCTCTGCAATGCCTTGCACTGTGTCTAGTGCTTTACCTTTCTGCAGCCCATGGCTAACAGATGTTTAGGTTTAATTTGGAACCAAAAGCATTTTACTCAATCCAGTCTGCCACAGGATTTGCAGGATTAAGGCCTAAATGGATAAAGTATCTAAAATGAAGGGACATAGTGCATTAGTAAGTGAAAGATGATTTGGTCTTCAAATGTATTTCCATCGAATAACTCTGTATGGGCCTCTTACAAAAGCTGTTCTTCTTGGTGGTTTTTTTATGTGTTTGGTGACAGAAAAGTTACATCCTTAGCTCTCCCCTTGTCACCTGTAATATTAGCATGCCTGTTAAATTGCTGATGAGATGCTCACTGTAAAGTCACTTATGTTTTTATACATTTATTATTGATTTTGGCATATTGCAGCAATGTACCTTTGAAGATGATCTGGAGTAGCATGGCAGCATGTAGAGCAATGAGCTGTAATTCACGTGGAAGACTTGAGATGGACGTTCCAGTTTGAAGTGAAACTCAATAACAAAGGTTATGGGAGATGCTAATAGAGGCTCTTTGCTTTGCAGTGCTGCAAGGAGGAGCACTGGATGGAGTCTACAGGCTGGCACAGTTTCACATTCACTGGGGATCCTGTGAGGGCCAGGGGTCTGAGCACACTGTGGATGGTGTGAAGTATGATGCAGAGGTAGGACATGCTTTACCTTCTCCAGTCATTTGTGTATAATGAGTGTTTTATACTTTTTTTTAAATATTCCACCACAGTAGCAGCTTCTCTACAGATCTTCATAGGGCAAAGGATTATAGAAGATTTTTGGTATAGTGCCAACCCAGGACTTACCCCTTGTAAGAGCAGAGATTAGAATTGGAGGACTCTTGTAATATTTTTTTTTTCTCAGCTACTTCATGTCAAAGAGACTACGGAAGCAGAAAAACCCACATTAAGTATCCCTAGTTTTCCCCTGCTTTCTCGATGACTCTTAAAAATTATGTAGAAATAGAATTGCAGCACCTCTGTACACACACATCCCCTTTTCCTGGGTTCAATTTTTAGCATCAGAGACATTTATATAAACAACAGAATAATTTTGGGGTAGACCTTTTCATCTTTTGGTAGCAAAGAAGCAAGGGGAGACGTGAAGAAGGCAGGTAGCAACATGAGACCTTGCAGGCACGCTGTAATATCGTTAAGGCTCCAGATGTCCCTTGGACCACTTGTCTCACTACAGAATTGGGGTGACTTCAGTGCTTTGCATCCCACCTTTCCTTGTTACCTCTTTAGAAATCTAGCTCTTGATGCTGTGACACACTTTTTTAACCCTTTCATAAGTACGTGTTGACTGAACATACCTCTTAATTGCATTGACAGATAAAATAAATGGCCCTACAGATTCATTGGCTTTGGTGCTTTTTTGTGAGATAGAAGTAGCTTTTGTCTTATCTGAGAAACTTGCCATTGCCTTACATCTGTTCACAGTACCGGAATTACTTGCTCAACTTGACTTGCAGATATAGTGGAAACAGCCAGATGAACTTAAATTAGAAATAACTTGGAAATAAAAAGAAAGCAACATCCTGGCTAATGTGACCTGGAGATTCATTTCATATTCTTTTCAAAGGCTTTTCAGAAAAGGACAGGACTGTTTTTAAAAACTCTCTACATTACAGGTCACATCTGTAGTTAACGTGTATTCTTCTGACACTGACAATCATGTGTTTCAGTGTTGGTAAGAACTCTAGGATATATAGCATTAATCCATTTTCCTGCAGGCTACATGCAGGAAAAACTCATGCTGAAGATTGCAGAATTTTACCAGACTAAAAGCAGAATGACACAGCCACAGTTTGCATTTAAAACTCATCTGGGAGTAAGAGTGAGAAGCAAAATAAAATGCATGACAGAAACCTCTTTGCATAAATGATACTTGAAAGTAGATGAACGATTCAACAAATTCTTAACTGTACACAAAAGCTTTTAAATCTCTGCAGTAAAACACCATCTGCTCTTAATGTTTAATAAATTACTTCCCTGCATCCTAATTTGTAAAATATTGTGGATGGAATATCATCTTCATAGTGCTTCTTGTTTTCTTGCTCCTAGCTCCATATTGTTCACTGGAATGTAAAATATGGTAAATTTGCTGAAGCTGTGAAGCATCCTGATGGTTTGGCTGTGGTAGGCATCTTCATGAAGGTTAGTAAAACTCTTTCTTTTGTATTATTTAGATTAGTCCAATATGTTCATTGTGTTGCAGGGGCACCTAAGAGCCTAAAATATAGAATAAGGCATCATTATATTGTACTGCCTAAACCCATAGCAAACTAGGTGGTGCTCCAAATTCTTGGCTTTTTCTACGTATAAAAATTGTACACCAGCCACAAAGTATGACAGCCATCCATCACTGTGGCAGCCCTATAGCAGCATACTCGGCTTCATCATGACAGTGACACTGGTGTAACTCTTTATCAGTGAAAGGTGATGTTCATAACTGACAAAGTTATGCATGTATGAATCTGCAGTAGAACCAGCCTAAATAAAACCTATTTTCCTCCCATTGTTAAATGTCCAGAGCTTTTTCTGTTAGTTGCATTGTCTTCACAGCTAGTTGGAGAAGGTGACTGTGCCCCAGCAGTGTGCACACTGTCCTGCCCTCACTGTATTTTATTGGGAGGGTGACTCCTATGAAAAAAGAACAGATCAAGTCCAAAAATAAATTCACACACTGTAAATGAAAATAACTTTATTCTGTCCACTGTCCTTGGCTGACCCATTTGTGCTGACTGTCAATTGTCATGGTCCAGTCACTTTTGCTGTAATACTCCTGTTATGTAATGAAATGGGGCTAGGAAAATGTTTCCTTGAGAACTGTAACAGAAAACTATAGGTATCATAAGAGCCCGTGGTTATTGTCTTTTCAATTGGTTTGCGTTACAGGTAGGAAATGCCAAGCCTGAAATACAGAAAGTTGTGGACGCTCTGAACTCCATTCAAACCAAGGTAATATTTGTGGTCTCTGTTGACGGACAACAATCACAACTGTGCTGTGTTGTCTTCTTCAGAAAGTGTATTTTTTTACTTCTTCCCAGTCTGCTGCATGGATGAAAATGAAACAAACCTTCCTGCCATCATCACTGCTGCTCCTGTAATCCTAAATGCAAAAGAGACTTGAATGAAGTTGTGGTAGAGGGCAGGGAATACAAGAAATGGCGATCATTTTGTATCTCTGTGACTGTATTTCTCTCTTTTAACTGCATTTAAACCTATAGGGTAGGATTCATCCTCCTAATCTGAACTACTCTTCTAGGTGCCCTTTCTAGTCAGTGGTAGCAGATGCAAAAGGCACTTCTCATCTCTGCACCTGTGGGATAAATTTCCTTCCTCCAAGAGGGCATGCTTCTCTTGGCTATTTCTAGAGTCTAGATAAGAAGTTTGATCAGGATATATAACTCTTGGGGGGAAAAAAAAGCCTTTCTGTATTTTAAATATCGTGTGAAGCATGTGTGATCTTAATGAGCAGAGTAATAAGAAACTAAAAGTACTTGCTGAGTAATTAGGTGCCTTTATAGTGGGTAAAGGCCTGTGCCAATGAGAAATGTGGACAGGAGAGTTAAAGAATGAGACTACACTGACATCTTTAATCATCAGGCTCCCTTTGAGGTAAATGGATATTGCCATTTACTCCAATGAACTCTCCAACAGGTCTCTTGGGTTCTATATTTCCAATGCGATCAATGTACATGGCATCTGAAATCTCTGTTCCTTCAAGCAAGGTCAAATCGTATCTCTAGGTGCAAGGAACATAAACTCAAAATTTGAAATGAGAAACAATATCTTGAAAGTCTTACAAGAAATATAATGCTGAAAGTCTTTAATCCCAAATGTACTGTAGAAGGCACTGAACACATCATGCCAAACTCCATTTCTGCTTTTCTCCAAACACAGACCTTCCCGTAGGAGACTTTACTACTTCAAGCACAGTGTCTCTCCCCTGACGTTAGCCCATCTACTTTGTTTATTGTAGGGGAAGCAAGCTTCCTTCACAAACTTTGACCCCACTGGACTGCTTCCTGCGTGCAGAGATTATTGGACATACCCTGGCTCGCTGACCACTCCTCCACTGCTTGAATGTGTGATCTGGCACGTTCTGAAGGAGCCCATCACCATCAGCCCCGAGCAGGTAGGTCTGCAATGGATGGTGCAAGTAGATATGTACTGGAGTTACATTGATTGCTTCAGTTAACCCGCCTGGTGATCTTTGAAGTGGCAGTTTGTTACTGCAGAGCTATTCAGGGTATTAGCTAGCATCACATGTCAAAAGTATGTATCTGAAGTGGTTATCCTCTTCTGGCAAGACTTTCCTTGTATGTGTGGAGGTAGAGTTTGCTGTAAAATGTAAGGCTGTCCTCCATTTGGATACAGTCCAGGGAAAATTTGGAGTGTTTTAAAAATCTAATCAGGTTTTCCAGGTACATGGTTAGAGCTGCCGTGTGGTAAAAATCTGGGAAATTTGTAGCATGCATGAAGGGACCATTTGCACATGCAGAGTTAGTCTAGTGTGTATTGTGAGTGGCAGCAGGTTTGCTGCACATACACAAATCACTTGTCTGGGTATACTTGCCCTGAAAATACTGGGTTCACCAAGCATCTGAAGAGCGTGTATTCTGCATCTGCAGTCTCCCCTCATAAATCTGTAGTTGGTTTGTTGATCTTCCAGCATTTCCAGGACACAGAGCTCATTTTATAAGTTCTTGTCAACAAAGAACAAACTGGGAAATCCCACGCAGAATTGTGACAATCCTAACAAAACTGCATTTTTTGGAAGAGAGAAAACTTCTAGATTCCATAAGTCTGCCTGAAGAAATCCTCTGTTCTGTTGAGGAGCTTGAGGAGGATAGAGTCTTCCGAGCAGGAAGGAGCTCGTGCCAGTTAAATCACTCCTGGCCCTAACTTTCTGCACCATCCATTAGTGAAATTACATAGAGACAAGATTCCATCCTTGGGTTCTCATCTGTGTGCTTGGGAGATATAAATAGAATCTAGAGCTATAAATATAAGCTAGCCCTGAAGGACTTAGTTTATCCTTCAAACTTTTAAATCCCTTTTATCAATGGCAGACATGCTAACAGTATACACATAATTCTAGCGGAAAAAAGTGCAACTGAGCAGTTGTGGAACTTAATGTAATAAAAGATAGAATAAATGACAAGAACTATTGGAACTAATAATTGTATCAATGATTACCATCAATAAACTGCAAGGGGGCCTTAAAGTTAACACTGTTTACTTATTCTAAGCTACTGGTATTGCTACTGATAGCCCAAAGTTTGCAAATACGGTTTTATTGTAGGGCAGGAGCACATTCGTCAAAATAGAGTTGTTTTTCCTACTACACCTACTTGAACCACCTACAAGTGGTAAAAGACACCACTTGTTTCTCCCACACACCCCTCTCCATGTTACCATTGTCATTTGAAAGATGGATTTGAGATCAAAACAGTGTGTGTGGCAGCTTGTTTTTTTATTCCAAAACTGATCAAAACAAGAAACCATAAAGCACAGTATTGACACTGGGTTTAAGTTGAATTGGTTTTCCAAAGGCGGGGAAAAGGTGGCTATTAAAGCAGGGTGTAGCAAGCCTGCTATCATTGGTTGTTGTGACACAGCTGTTCTCAGCAGAGGTAGAGCTCTGAACTTTGTTCTGGTTGGTCCTGAAGGTAAAGTCTTCTCCTGGGCTGGTCATGGTGGGGGCCTTTCACCTCAAATGAGGGAAGGCCTGCCCTGCAGCCTGACTCGTATGAAATCCTGTATCCCACCTTCTGTTGGCAGTTCCAGCTGTCTTTGCGAGATCACATTTGGGGTGGGTTATTATTTTGGCATAGTCTTTTTATTAGTTTTGGAGATACCCACTTAGGCATCAAGGTGGTTTTAGTACATCAGACTGTGCAAGCACCAATTTTAATTTAGGAACAATCACTAAAACCTTACAGTGTGCTCATGTGGATGTGGAACAGTTCCTTCTCACAGTATTTGAAAATCAAGATATCTTGAATGAGTTTGGGTGCTTTAATTTGACCCAAGGGTAAGGTCAATTTTTTTTTTTTTTAATATCAACTGGATACAAAAAAAACCAACTTTAAAAAGATCCAAACCAGTGCAACTTGCAAAGGATTCTGAAAGCGTTTCAATTCAGATCTGGATCAAGGACAAACAGCTCTTCATGCATGGAGTTTGGAAAATGTGTGCCTATGTCTTTGTTTTCTGTGCTTTCTTAGTTCTTTTTAGTAGGGTATTTTGTGGACAGGAGAGCGTGTGTCAGGGACAGGAAATGGTGTGGATGAAATGCAGACACACAGGGGTGGTGACACCATCTCTAAACCGTTAGTGCTGGCAAAACTGAGTTGGACCTCTGGCTCAGGCCCCAGGTGTCTGCTGAAACAAGAGTATGTATTTGAGGATGTTTGTGCCTTTTTCCACAGATGTGCAAAATCCGTGGCCTTTGCTTCAGTGCTGAGAATGAGCCCGTGTGCCATATGGTCGACAACTGGCGCCCATGTCAGCCTCTGAAGAGCAGAGAAGTCAGAGCTTCCTTCCAGTAACCTCAGCGCTGAGTGTGTTAGAAATCGCCGTGTTTGTGAGGAGCCCTTTTTGCTAAGCACAAATCAAACCTTTGCCTTGTGTGCCCTGGCAACATCTTGTCTCCCAGATCCATTCTTTCTTTTGCTCTGCGTCTAAAATGCCAGCTAAGGAGATGTGAAAGGCTCTTGGCCAAATAGGAAAGGGTTCTTAAGGTGTGGGGTTGGGGGAAGCACGGGGTGGTGGTTGCTGTGTGCATTTTGGTGACTATTACTGCTACTGACACTTTGGTATAACAGTGTATTGGCTACTTGGGAGAGGATATGGTCAAAGCAAAATAAGCCATTTTAAGAAACCTCATCAGCTGGTGTGATAGTACACATAACTAACGATAACTTGAAGCTTTGTGAAAAGCACAGGAATACAGAATCTAGGTATGATTTAGGAAAAAAAAAGTATTTTGAGAAAGTAAAGCAAAATGACTATTGAGAATTAGACTTCTTAGATTTTAAGAAACTGACATGTAAATATTTTTGAGACTGATTTACATTTTTACCCATGCTATCAACAACCTTGATTTTGTCTTAATGGTAGTGTTGGATTTTTTTAATTAAAAATGTCCGAAGTTAAGTATTATCTTTAAAAGTTGTTATTACCGTAGAAATAATAGAAAATATCTTTTCATTGAAATAATATATGCTCTAATTTAAAGAGGAAAATAATATTGTATTTTAGATAACTTCTCTAATAAATCTATACTTATATTTTTGCTTCTATGCAGTTATTTTAATTCAGGAAAGGAGTCACTAATCTGTTTGCGTTGTTGCATATTAAACATAATTACTAAACGTGTGGTGTATTGGGAATTGGTTTCAATGATACTGAAGATGAATGGAAACCTATATGGATATGTTAGGAAATTTTCGAAGTAGCTCTCAAAGCAGCAGAAGGAAGAGTTAGTTTTGTGCAAGTACTACAAATTATCATCAAATTTGACTGCACAATAAAAGAACTCCTCCCAAGAATTTTCAAAAAAGTCGTACTGAAGAACGGACTTCTCCAAATCGGTTGCTTAGACATTGCCCATATGTGACAGTCCAAAAGCAAGGTGCCTCATCTTTATGCAGAACATGTATTTAATCCATTTCTTCAACCAGACCAAATCTTTCAAGACCATGTTCCCAGCATTTGGTTTTTAGCCTCACAATATTGTATCATATAAATTATTTCAACGGAAAACTTTTTCAACAGAAATATTGCTGAGCAGACAATAGCTTCCAATAACTTTCCTTACTTGATCCTTGCTAGCTGATTTCTTGTGTTTTCATGAACACATACACAATAGATACCCAAGTACAAATTTGTTTTAAATACACAGGATCCAAACAACACTGTAATAGGCTACCCTCCTTCTCAGGCTTCTGGCTGTTGGGAGAAAAGCTCTCATCTCATTGGATACTGGTCCTAGTTTTTAAGGCAATTTATTACGAGCTTCCTACCCCATCAGGGATCAATTTGTAATTTATAAGATATCATCTGGGCAGGCTAGGTTCTGAAACTCCTGAGATCTTGGAATGTGTGAGGTGGGAATGAAGTCTTCTCAGAGTACATACAAACATCTTCAGAAAACTCAGTCAAATCTGCTCCTTTGAAAAGCTTCCCCATTAAAAACAAACCTGCCCCTGCAAAAAAAAAAAACAAACCCAAAAACCAAAACCAAACCAAAAAATCCCCAGAGAACATAAAAACAAAGTGTTCCTTTGCCACATATTGAGTGGTTTGAGTACTTTTCTGACTCTTAAGTGTTACCCGCAGGCCTGAGTGCTACATGTGTCCCCTAAACAATGCAAGGGAACCTCTAAAATTAGAATTATGGATCTGGAATGTTGTGGCTTAAAGCTGCTGAAGCAAGCCTAGAGCATGGATGGCTGAGGTTGGAAGTGATCTCTGGAGGTCATCTGGTCCAACTCTTTTGCTCAAGCAGGACCACCTAGAGCAGCTTGCCCAGGACCATGCCCAGTTGGTATTTGAGTATCTCCAAGGATGGAGACTTACAGGCTTATGACCCACTTATTTCAGCAGATAACATCCTTTTGCTGAAGCTGAAGTGCTTGTTAGCGGTCACAAACATTTAACTTTTTCCTGGAATTGTGCATGTATGCCAGAACTTTCTCTCAAATGTGGCAACCTTATCTTTACATAATGATTGCATGTTATGGCACTCCTAAAATTAAAAAAATAAAACATGAGAGTCGCAGATCTTCAAATTTTGAATCCATATATTGACAACTGTGATACCCTGACTGCTAGGTAATAGGACTTTCTGAGAAGTGCTAATCTCATTGGTACCTGTACAGTTTAAATAGTATCCAGGCTGGTACGTGACAGGGAATGCAAACTTCTGCCTAATGGCTAGGGTAAAAACCTGGAAACACCTGAGAAGTCCTAACCACTGCTGCAATAAAAAGTTTTCTCCTACTTCACTTAAGGTTACTCCACAAATAGTAAGTAACAGCAAAGGCAACCAACATCAGCCCTATATTTATCACCTTGTTTGCATGAGCCTGTATACCTGGAATGTTGCCAGTGCTGTATGTTGGCCTCGGCTGAATATGACGTACTTCTGTATTCAGCCAGACAATGCAGGCTGGTGTTCGTAAGTCATATACGTGGTGTACAGGAAGAGCCTGCTGTGTGTCTTACCTGTGTGGCCTACCAGACAACACTGTTCTTCAATTTTCTTTTTTTCTTTTGCTTCCTTTTTAACTGAACAAACTTAGAGAACCACCCCCAAAAGTCCTCATAAAATACCCTCTCCAGCATAAAATGATACATCGGCTTATCACAAACTTACACTTATCACAAATGTACACTTTGCAGTTAGACTCTTATGCAATGGATAGCCTTTTCAAGGAAGGCGTATATATTAAGGCCAACCCAGAAATGAAGAAAACCATTTACCTGGCATTCACGATCCATTTCCTGAATGGTGAGTTCGATTAAGATAAAGGTGAACAGAACCATCCAGTTCTTCCTGACCTCTATTCTCCTTCACTGTTTGCTCGTGTGAAGAGGTTATAATTAGGTCTTGCAATTGTTCCACAGCAGACTTAAACCAACACCCGTTCTGACATCACACTCAGACCTGTTTCGACTGGGAAACTGTTTATGAATTCCTGATGAAAAAAAAGAGACCCCTTTGGTCATGCAACAGAAGATGATCCACTGCAGGTAACTATGTTACTGTAAAGTAGGCAGCTCTGATTAAAGGGAAATTTATTTTAAAGGAAAAAAAAAAGAAAAGAAAGAAGGCTAGTGTGTTAATTTGAAGTCATCGTAAGATACTCAGCCAGCACTTTGATGGGGGAAAGAGAGAAGCACGTTCACATGCAAACTGTTCATTTTGCATAGTTTGTGATCTTGTCTCGCACTTGTCTGCCAACTCCATGTGTTAGAACATTTTATGATTTCTCCACTGCTATTTCTAAGTCTTGGATGTGTCCTAGATTGACATGGGCGGGTAGAGTGTGATTAGAGATGTTCCCTGGGAAATTAGATAATAATGCCCTGCATGGAGTCAGCAATATATATAGAAGTCCAGATAATTTATAGAAGAGTAGAGGATCACTCACTAAAATGACAGCTTTAGGATTTTCTAACTCTTCAAAGAAAAGCCCCGCAAGCAGCAGCTGTGTCAAATCTAATCGTAGAAACAAGCAGTGATGAAAGTACAGGCAGGGGCTTTATTGAAAAATTCCCATGGTCTCTCTAACATCAGCCACTTCCTCTTCCAAAGCACAGCATCTCATGCAGTCACATTGCACCTGGTGAACAGTCGCTTACGCTGAGTGTTTGATATATTTTAGGTCTATTTGTCAACTTGGCGCTCCACTGCTGTCCCCCTTCCTCTTTCAGTATGATGGTAAAGGGCTGTGCTGCCTTGATGCCATCGATGGTTCACTCAGGCCATGAGGCTCCCCAGCCACCAACTTCCTAAAGGTACGAGTGCGATGGGCGCCTGATTGAAGCTATTGTGGCTCCATACCAAACAGTGAGAGGTATGATGACAAAACTTTTCAGAGATCCCTGACCACCTTAGACCGCAAGGCTCACAATTTCTTTATCCAAGCCACAAACCAAAGCCATTTCTGGTACGTTCCCATCCTGGTGTGGATTACAGTGGAGTGATTCCCCAAGCTCTCATGTTCATCAATGTTCTCATGTTCAATGAGCTCTTCATGATGCTCACTTTAGTTCAGAGCTCACAGCAATGTAGCTATGTTGCCTGAGCGGATGGACCCAGATTCTCAGCAGGCCTTGGTCCTAACATGGTGTAGCTGTGTTGCTCCTAATCCCAGAACACAGTCAGTTTTGTCCAGTGAGGATGTCAATGCACTGCAGCGTATTAAAAAATATCTTCTCAGGACATTTTGAGAGAGGCAATATATGAGCCCTGTTTTTATAATCTTGTGTGATACGAGGCATTGTATATATGTATGACAAGAGGCAGTCACTGCTCTTTTGAACTCACACCCTGAAACAGCAAAGAAACACATGGAGACAATATGCAATACATGAGTGATTAGAGCAGACAGGTGGATATTAACTACATATTTTTCTTGAGGGGTAGGTTTTAATGAGTCTTGTAACATCACTCAATATTCAAGGACCTGGAAAATTTGATGCAAAATACTAGAATAGAATAGATTTTTTCAGTTGGAAGGGACCTATAACCATCATCTAGTCCAACTGCCTCGCCAATTCAGGGCTGACCTCAAGTTAAAGCATGCTATTAAGGGCATTGTCCAACTGCCTCTTAAACACTGACAGGCTTGGGGCATCGACCACCTCTCTAGGAAGCCTGTTCCAGTGTTTGACCAACCTCTTGGTAGGGAAATGCTTCCTAATGTCAAGTCTGAACCTCCCTTGACACAGCTATGAACCGTTCCCATGCGTCCGATCAGTGGATACCAGGGAGAAAAGCTCAGCACCTCCCTCTCCAATTACCTCCTCAGGAAGCTGCAGAGAGCGATGAGGTTACCCCTCAGCCTCCTTCTCTCCAAACTAGACAAGCCCAGGGTCCTTAGCAGCTCCTCATAGGACATTCGTTCCAGCCCTTTCACCAGCTTTGTTGCCTTCTTCTCTCTGGGTATCCCCAAGATCAAACAGGGAAAAAGAATTTCTGTGGAACTTGGTGCCTTGGACCAAGGATAACACAGACAGAAATCTTTCTTTGTTTGTAGTGCTACACAAAAGATGTCTTCGAGAGGCACAACAGACACGCTAAGGCTGACAGGTTTCACAGAAAGCAGAGTTAGGCTCTCACTTCTGGACAATGATCTAGTAGCCCAAAGGCCAGACCCAAAGGTTCAGCTCACTCCAGACAGGTGGGAGGACCCCACCTACAGGTTTCATCAGTATAAGAAGTGGAACCCATGACCAGTAAGGATCCTTTCTGCTAATCCTGTGCCACTCCATATATAGAGAAAAAAGCAGGCTAGTATGAGGACTCATGAGATCTCCTCTCCCGCTCTGCTCCACAGCTGGACCTCCTCCAGTGCAAGGAAGGACAGTGGAAGCGGAGTGTCTTTTCCAAAAAAAAAAAGGAGGAAGGATAGCCAATGATCCTGTTTGTGCAAAACGGTGTAGCAGCAGAATACTTTTTTGGAGTTACTCAAAGGTCAGAGAAGAACTTCCTCTTTCCTCTGCCTAAATTCCTCTTCAACCAGCTGACTTGAACTTGATACAAGAAGCAGAACATGAGACTATTTAATAGGATGATACTCACATCAGGTGGTACAGGATATTGTAATTTGGATGATGCATCTCTTCATCACTTTATTGATTGCATTTCTTCCAAAAGTCACTATAAATACTTAAATTGCATTATTCTCAAATGACAGTCTTAAATTATATATCCCTTGAATCAAAATCAAAATCAAAAGGCCTCTAGATACTTGCACTGAGTGTGCCTTTTGGTTGTTCTAGTCATTAATAACCATGCCCTGAGAAGGAAGATAAAAATATTAAAGAAAACAAGAGCAGTATTTTGCAGAAAATAAAAAGATAAAAGAAGGCTTGAAAAAAATACCATCCTCGCTCAGAATGTGTTCCTGGGAGACATTTGAAAGGACAGCATTTTGCAGGTCTTAAAAGAGGGTGGTAAACATAATTTCCTCCTACTCTCTGCAGAAGTGCATCAGACTCTCTTAAATGCTTTTTGACTAATAATGGAAATCATACCCAGATGCCATTTTGAAACTTAAATATTTTAAATTATTTTAGAGACATAAACAAGCACTCAATGAATGATAAAGCCTACGGATAAAAAACGCAGTGATCCAGAATGAGTAAAATGCCCCTGCCATGATTTCTTAAATATCATGTTCTGCTCTGCATTTCTCTGTCTGTAGAAGAAATTGTCACATCCTAAAGGGTGTGGGGGAAGCAATATAAAAAATTAATGCCTGATCATGAAAACTCTGATATGACTAATCACTGACATGAGTAATCCCATCCATTAATTGAGGTTCAATTGGCTTGCCACACTCCCTGCACAGGAGAGGCCATCCTCCTTCCATGAGTGGAGGTAGGAGATTGAATACCTGAAAGGTCAAGTGTCCTGTTCCTTTGGATTTCAGTTTAGGGATTTATCCTGAGGAACAGTGGGAAGGGAACAAGATGGAGGAATCACCTGTAGTAAAGGTGGCTAGAGGAAATGCTCTTAATTTTTCCTCCAGGCTCACAGAATTTCCCCAGAGACATGAAGGTGAAACAAGGACTGCACTATTCCCTTTACTAACCCATGGAGGGCTAGTTTCAGGCCTCATGCTCCAGGTGCCAGTTTTGAGTTTACAACCATTGTGGTGGCTAAGGGACAAGAAAACCATGAATAGTGCCAGCTCCTGCTTTTCAAGGCTGCCAGAGTGCCCTATAGAGTCAATAGAGAGGTCACCAATGAAGCACTGTGTAACAGATGGCCTCTGCATGGCCTCAGCCTCCATACTAGGACCTTGACTTTACAAGTATCTTCCAAGCTCATAGTCTAGCAGGTAATCGGGTAAAAGTAGCCTTGCTGAAATATCTTTCTATTTTGTCACTCCAGAGATGGTTTCTGTCTGAACGGGAGTGAGCTGGGCTGGTGCGACTGTTCATGTGAAGAAAGCTGACCATGCTCTTAAGGGATTTGCAGGATCCAATTGAGTAAAGTTAAATTTCCATCTAGTTATCTAATCCTTGTAAATTCCCCAGGTAAACGGAAATGTCAGATCATTCCCATGTGAAAATCCGTTCTTATTTCTCAGAGGATTTTGCAAGCACTGAACAGCTATCTAGGTTAAAGGAAGAGAGAGGGCTGTGAAAATATTTTGCCTTTCAGGAAGAGAAATAGCAAACAGGAAAAAAGTCTAAGCCTGTGGAATATTGAGATAATTTTCATTCTGAGGAATAATTATGTCAGTGTAATAATGACCTGGTCTGTCATGCAGCCACCACACTATGTTTAATAAAGTTATATCACAATAAAAATATATGAAGAATGTCTTAGACTCTGGGCCTCATGTCTAACCACTGCAGTATATCTGGCTGCATGATAAATGTCAAGGACAACTCATGAGAAGGAAAAGCTTTTCTTCCTTCAGCATATCATGCTTTCAGTAATATAAACAGAAAAAACTATAAAGTGTTTATTTTTGTCATTCTGAGACCATTTGTCTCAGAGAGGATATGAAATAGAAAACCAATATACCAATTGTCACCCCAAACAAATAATCCACATCAAGCCAGATAAAATATTTTGTATTTAGTTAGTAGTTGCTTTATCTTTTTGTCTTCAACTCTTTACACTTTGATCAAAACTGTACCTTTTGAAGTGTTCACTACCAATGACAGGGAAAAACTGGGTCATGTGTCTGCTCCAGCAAAAAATACTGTACATTTCAGACACCATACGTTTGTTTACTGTTGTTTACAGGAACTAGAGATTCCCACTAGGGCTGAAAAAAAGCTTTATTAAAAGTTGTTTCAAGGACTCAAATGAAGCTAATTGCCCAAGAGGGCTGGGGAACTAAGTAAAAAGCAGGCCTGTCATAGACAGCCATCGCTCCTAGTCATTGCATTCCCAGTGACTGAAGAGCTAATGACATCAGACTCTTAGGAAATTCACAGCCTGCAAGCTTGATTAGGTAAGACGGCAAGTCTAATCTGCATTTAATGAATGATTCAGGAATTTTAAGAGCCTAACTTTAATGTAGCAGGGTATTGACAGAAATAGGTATGTGTTCTATGCTCATCTTGTGACCTAGCTAATTATGGGTATCTGAAAACGTTATTACACTTCTTCCATCCAGTTTCAAAATCTGTTCTCTGATTGTTCTACCAGCTAGGAAAATCTTGCATTTTGTTAAAACTTATGCTACCATGTAAGCAGAGGATAGAAAATAATGAGAGAAAAAGGAAAACTGACTAAACCTGTTATTTCTGCAGTGCAGTGTAGGCAGACATATTTATGCCTCCATGGACCCCCAGTGTTAGTGTGTATTCACAGTGACATTTGCTAATCAGTATGAGGATTTTGACCTTCATTGGTCTTAACACCCCAAATAAAGATTGCTAAAGAAATACAAGTAAATGCAAAGAAAGAAAACTAGTCAAATATAAAGAGAAGATTGGGTCATTTTCATTCTTTATAATCCCAATAGTATTTTCTCTTAAGATAGGGAAAACAACAATTTCCTTTTAAGAGGTGGTTCTTAGATATATTGTTTTTCAACTAGAAATAATTTGTGAATGTTGGCAGCACTGCAAAACGTCACAAAGGGAAAACTTTATTGACGTGCACAACCTGCAGTGACACCATCAAGGTATCAGTCCTTGGAGTCTGAAAGCTGTCCAGCACCTTCTTTTTTATTTAGCAGGAGAAAATTGCTGAGACATATTTAAAGCTGACTATATGTCAAGATTCCAGTAGGGAAGACGTGTTCAAGAGACAGATAATTGTCACCCACACTTTTCAGTCTTTCATCTCTCTGTCACTGCAATTCAAGTGCAGAATTCATTCAGCAGATACCATTGACACTCTCCTCCCTGCACCGTACTTCAGGTCTCATACAACAACCCTCACTTTCCCTCTGTCCTCAGTTAGGACTCCAGCACAGTCCTCTAGACCTACCGCATACTCTCAATATAATTGCCATCTCATGTTCCCTATCTCAAAAATGTGGACCCTGGGATAACTGGGGCACTGTGAAACAGCAGCTGCTGTGCGACAAGAAAAAAGCTACTGCCAAAGCAATATAGAGGCAACCTACAGCACAGCAGCTGAGGGACAAGCTTGCTCCTTTGTCATGGTTAGCAGATGATTATTCCCCTGTCTGTTTTGCTATGTTTTTCTGTTCTCCTGTCTAACTGAGTTTCTTTAGTGCTCTGGAGATCCATATGGATAAAATCAAAGCATTTGGAGTAGCTAACTATTACTTGCATTTTACAATGGAGGAAATAAAAGTGAACACAGAAATAAAAGTTATCTCCAAAGTCATACTCTGTACGATCAGAAATAAAACCCAAGGCTCATACATTAACTATGAGACTATTCTTACTTCCCAGCAGTCAGAAATGAGCTATGATTGCAAGAGCAATAGAGACGTGCTTGAGAGAATGAGGGCTCTCAGCCCTTTGAAGCAGTCAAGGGAATCTGGGTTAGACCCAAACAGTAGCACCGCCGCTCATGCGGCCTCTGGTTAAACCACCACTCATGCAGCTTTGCACCATAGAGCTTTTCTCCTGCATGTTGCTGTATATACCACCAGTCTTGTGAAGACTATGACTCAAGACCTCTGCAGACTTACAAGGTTGAAAATATCCTCAACAGCTTCAGTTCTTGCAAAGCTTTTTAGGATGTAAGTGAAACCTGCTGCAACAAGCCCAGTCTGGATATGCAGAATTGAGAAAAGTGGCACACTGTGCAGTATTTCTGTTATAAATCCTCTGTTCCAAGAGACTCAAATGCAACTGTAATTAACCACTGCAGGATGAAGCTAGACAAAAGAGCCTTCCAGACAAGTACATATTATTTTTCTTTCAGTTTAGCTGAAAATATTGCATGTGTATGTGAAACACTGGGCAGATTACTCCAGGGCCTTGAGATTATTTCATTTTCTATGTTAATAAAAACATATTTAACAGCAAAAACTGTCATACAACGGGGATTTGTAGCAATGGAATTTCACCAGATAAAAATACTGCAACCAAATTAGAGCCTGTCTACCTCTGTTCCCGTGTCTCAGTCAAAGGTCCTTTATTTAGCCCTTACCCCAGTTGTGAGTTCTGTAGGGATTTTTTTGCACACAAAATCTAGACTTTTTCTCATGACCATAAACTACACCAGTGCCACAGAATTCCTTCACAGAAAGCCATTTGTGGTTCTCCATCAGTCTGGGCTTTAAAACATGGTGCGGGAGAAGGATACACCTTAAAGCGTGTGACTGTGGCTCTGTGTCTGCTCCAGCTCCTGCTGCTCCTCTGGTAAGAGCCGTGCTGTCAGCGATGTCTGTCAATATTTTTTTCAGTGGGTTTTTCTACCTAACCTCACCGGTTTCCTGTGAGTCCTACATCCAGACCACCTAGTTAAATCTCTTCCTACAACCCCAGCATCAAGAAAAAGACAGAAAGAAAAAAAAAAAAAGATACTCTGCAGCCATTTCAGACCTGTTTCCCAAGGAGATGGCAGGCAGGAATAGATTTACCTGAGATTTTGTTCTTAGTTGTTCTGGATAGAGAAAATATCTGGGAAGTTGACTGGTGGCAGAATAACCATGAAACAAATGTACCCAGATAGTGTAAGCACAAGAAACACTTGATCTGTGTATGTCACATAATCAGACACTGTGGAAGAAGATGATGGTCAACTTTGTGATTATTTATAGTGTGTAAAGATAGACCCTGGAACAGAAGCAACCACAGCCTCTGGTAAGTGCTACACACTGTGGACACCACCAGCAGTAACCATGCACCAGCACGTCTTCTCTCACTTCTTATGTGCTGTTTGTTTCATTTCTTAGAAGATGAAGTGCCACAAGTCATGTTCTTTATCCTTTTTTTTTTTTTTTTGGATAAAACTCCAGCTTTTTTTTCAACAGATTCATAATGCCCAATGAAAACTCAGTCATTCATATTTTACGTATTCAAACTAAATGGCTTGTTCTAATTGGGACCCTATGACAGTGTCAATCCTAGTACTTTCTTATGCTATATTTTATGTGTTCATCTGTAGACATGTGCTGGACAAAGCTTAGCGTTAATAAAGTTTATAGGGATATCTCTTTTTTTTCAGTTTAATGTTCCACACCTGGGCTTATTGTGAGCTCCACCATCACACTGAAAGCAACAAAAGAATGACATACACTAGAGAGAGAGCAATATAAGTGTTTAAATGTGTCAGTTATACAATAAAAGCTCTTGAATACAGCAAACCAAGCACAGAGGAACCAACCAAAGAAAAAGAGATGGCAATAACTGCATTGCTTTCTCAAGGTAACTGACAGGAAATTTTCTACCCTGAGGTTATTCTTTGTGGCCATAAAGATAAAACATTATCAGTGTTCCAAAAAGCTCAGGACACTAACTTTCAACAGTTCCTCGGTACTTGATGGTGTTCATCCCAGAAATCAAGACTAAAAGTACAAAAGACTAATATGCTATCAGCTTTTAAGAAGTCACCATTGACCCCAACAGGAAATCTGTTCTAAAACCAGATAGCATTACATTGCCCGGTGTGTTGAGCTGATAACAAGATAGGTAATTTGTCATTGAAAGTAACTACTTTTTTCTATACTTCTTGTCCTTATCTTTTAGAAAATGCATGGGCTGGAGTAACTGCTGTACTGGGGTTTGGTTATGAGCAATGGAGTAGCCCCTGCTGAAAGTTACTAACTTAAATCCAACCAAAAGAGAAAAAACAGTAAGATAAGAAAAAATATTGTTTGTTGCCCAAACAGGTGATAGAAAACAGTTTTTCCGATCTTACCACTTTGCAGTGTCTTCTTCACTACTGCAGACTAATATCTATAACTGCAGTCAACATTAATTCAGATCTATGGTTGCAACTCTTGAGGTGGGACGGGAACTGAGGTTCTAATCAAGAATTCATTAGAGTAAGTAGACTTGTGTCCTCATCCTGCATGAACATGGAGAGAGGTTTAGCTCCTGCTTTCTTGAGGTGAACATAAAATCAATTTCGTACAATACCCTTTCCCTCCAGAATTCCATTCAGACTTCATGGAGGGTGAAGCTTTCCAGGATTAGGTCTAGTACCTTCCACTAGTATTACACTAACTTAACACCGGTGTCCAGGTTTTCACTTGAATGTAGCAAAAAGTTGTGGTGGGAGTAAATCAGTGGCTGTAAAATTGAACATGATGAGGCATGCAAGGACTTTTAAAAGGGCTTTGAATCATCTTAGTCATCTTCACACTTTCCCCACTGTTTGGCAAATGGTACAAGACGTCTCTCATTTCTAAAAGTCTGTTGCAAGCTGCCTGGTGTTGCTTGTGATTCAGCCTCCTTTTTGCAGAGACAGGTTTTTTTTTGCAACCTACACACCAGGGAGGCTGTGAAACAACTTCAGTTCACTCAGTCTCCAAGCCCTGAAGTTGAGTGACAATTTTCAGAAATATATCACTACAGAAATCATTAAAAATGGCAGGTAGGTTGCCAAGGATTTGCTTAATTTTGCTACAGAAAAAAAAATAAAAATCAAACAAACCAACCAAAATCACAACCAAGGTCAAACAGCCCCTATTTGTGTATATTTCTCTCTATCTTTCATATACAGCAGTAGTGAGAATGATTGTTCGAACTAGTAGCTCTAGAAAGCATAGCCGTAAGGCTGATTGAGACCTAACCAAGTGTCTCAAGGTATAGCAACTTTACTCAGTAGTGCAGTAAACTTACAGATTTTTTTTTCTGTCTACTTTTTATCAAGTAAAACTCCAACATGTAAACCATTACATTGGGCCTAAATGTGTGCTTTTTTTTAACCAGTCCAAGCAATCAGCTCTGTAATGAACATAATGCTTCCACCTTTTTTTTAGAGCAAGAAAAAAGGGATGTTCTTTTGATGTTTCAAAGTAGATAATCTGATTATGGGCAAAATGAATGAACAGAAAACATTTGGAGCCATTCTGGTCCAGTTATAAACAAAAGTATCACTCAGTGACTTACAGAGAATTTACTGGGATACATTTATCCATGCCAGTGTTCTGGAAGTGCTTATTAGTTTGATCATGATAATATTTCATTTTGAATTTGCCAGATGGAGGTTCAGACATGCAATATTTTCTGAAGCTAATACGGGATACACCACAGTGGGGACTGAGACACTAACTCCATGGTTTGTTGGAATAGCAAACTTCTGCCTGCCACCGGAGTGAGAGGCAACTGTGGTGTTTTAATGACAGGGGTTGTACTCATGCTCAGAATGAAACAGAGCTGCTCTTGCAATTTTCAAGAGAATAACACTCATAGTATTATATTCATTTACCAAAATGACAGTTACTGGATACCTATGTTTTGTTATACTGTCAATACAACTTTGACTTCGCACATAAGGGAAGATATACGTGCCTCTCCTGGCTACAGTAGCTCACCATATAATTGTAAGTCTCACATAGATCAGCACAAAAATATCTACTTCTACAAATGGAATAATCATGGAATGAAAGGAGCAACACTGCAGATTTCATTTTCCACAAACAGAAAAGGCATTAAATAGCTGCAAGTTTTTCTAGTGTCATTCATTACGTTTGTTTTTAACTTCCTAACGTATTGGGCATTCATATAAATATGCTTCAAATATTTTGAAAGTTTTTCATATGTCTTGTCATCTGTTTCACATCATGGGTTACACTTTTGGGGTCCCTGTGCTCCCAGTCTGGAGTTTTAATTATTCTTTTTATTGACCTCAGAAAGCCTGTTATGTGTAGAAAGCAGGGCAGGGGGCAGGGGGAGTGGAAATCTTGCCTCTGCAGACAAAAGGGAATGCTCCTATCAGAGTAAGATTACTTCATGAATCTGGAGCTATAAATCATATGAACAAAAACACTGTCATTAAATGAAGGTCTGACAGAGTTTTAGCATTAAGGTTCAAGACAATTGCCTCTCAACATATCTTACTGGCTGGCTGTTTCCTTGAAAACTGCTGCTAGCCTAGGACCTTCCATAAGAACAAGAAAGCTACTTCTCATCTCTCAGAACACATCAAATATTTATTGAAATCTTCATTTATTTAGCTACGCACAGAGAACCATGTACAGCAGATCTTAGTTGCTGGTTTGACCTTGACTATTTAATGAGATATATAATGATGCCACTGCAGCAAACAGCCTGGCAGAACAAATGCACACAGCCACTGCACTAAGATCTCTCATCCACCAAAGCAGCAGTGGGGAAAAAAAGGTAATATTAGATGAAGGAAACAAGTCTCAGCATGTGGGATCAACATATGGTGGCACCAAATATCAGATGCCAAAAGAACTAATGCTATTTGATAGCCTATTTCATGGCATAATTTTTTCTGTGTAAGACAGCTCTGGGATGTATTGCAGGGAATCTGCATGCTGTATGGCAGCTGGCAACTGCAAACTTGATATTACTCAAAATAAAAGGTATTTGAGTAGCTTCTTCCCTTCTCTTGTACCTTTACATTTGTGCAAAGCAAGTATATTGTACTCAACAAAACACAGCCATTTTGAGATGCTTGTTTTAGTAGAAGTAAATGTTTATCTAAGGGTTATGGCAGTGAAGGAAAAAAACCCTTTCTAAAAGTCTTTCCAAAAGCAGCAGATGGTGTTAGATGTCCATTGAGCTTGACACCACATTAAACTTCAAGATGTGTCCCCTGCTCACAAGACAGGATTGCACCATTTCCATAGTTCTCTGTCTGGGGAGACTGTAAGGACGCTAAACATAATTATGGTGTCTTGGGTTTCTTTATCATACCAAGGGACAAAGTTTACAGTACGCAAGTACAGAGGGAGTGGGATGCTTTGCTTACTTCCTTTTTTTAAGCTTGCTTCTTTAGGAGGAATATTTGTCACAATCCTGCATGTGTCCTTACCCCAAAGTTTTCACCTAGCCAGAGGTGGGGATGTCTGCCTGTCGTCCCAGTTCCCTGTATGCCTAGTCACTGTGAGAGGCAGACATGTCCAGCAATGTCATATTTTATACACGCTAAAATATACATTTCAGTTGTTGAGGGCTTTTAAAACATAGTCATTGTTGTTAGGTAGTTAAATCTGACTGCTCTTTGTGTTCACCTATAAAGATGGCCTGTGTCATGTAGATATCTTGGAAAAATTGCATATGAATGAGGGATGCAGAGGTGGAAAGGTCAACTGCTTTATAACTTGGGTCAAAGAGGCATTTTTGTGAATGGGAAATGCTGGGTTAAAGAAAGTTCACAGTCTGATATGGGGGAGGGGACCAGTACCCCTGAGACATGCACATATGTTTAGGACAGACAATTAATAAAGATTTCCAAGATGAAAACAAAGGCTTGTTTTTCAGAAAAAGACCAAATAAGCTCATTAAAAAAAAAATCCACTTTTATTATCAGTTTAATCGAGGTACGCCTCTAATCCAGAGGTGGTTCACTGAGAAGTGATGGAGAAGGTGAATTCACATGTCGGCTATCTCCTTTAATTGCCCCCCACCGTGTGAACAACCTCAGGGGATACTGTCTAAACCAGAGGAATTCTCCCACCCTATCTGACCACACAGCTAGGCTCACTCCACAAAAAAAAAAGTATTTCTAATGGCCAGGAAGTTTGCCTTCAAAGTGGAGTTGTAAACCAACCTCTAGGCTATGCCTAACCTGTGGGAAGTTGTCAGAGTTCCCAACAGGATAAACCGAGGGCACCAGCTGCAGATTGAGAGCATCCACCTTGGAGCACATTCACTCTCCAGGCTCTCTGTGCAGACCCCTCTTCATGAACCGCCCCCCCAACACCAGGCCCCTTCTCTGTTGCCCACACAGCCTCTTCCACGCTGCAATACCACACTAACATCGACCTTTCTCTCTGCATCTGTTACTCCTGAACCCACTGTACTCATCTCTGGGAGCAGCAGGTAGCTTATGGACACGGCTACAGACAAGAGCTTACCCAAATCCCAGTATTACTGAGCTCTCTGAGGCGAGTTTTGCTCCAGCCCAGCTCCTGAACAGTGTGTAGTAACTACTTTACCCTGGCCACGGGCAAATGGGGATGATTGCAGCCAAGGGTCTACCACCCTCTTGCTCCTTTGAACAGGACTGGAAGTGACATTTCTAAGAAGCCCCTTTCACGTGTGGGCTAAAACCTCCTACAGGCGCAGGCAGAACAAAGGATAATAGTGGCCCTTTTACGTTCTTTTTCCTTGCATAGCTCTGTAAACCAAACCAAACTGCAGAGATTTCTTTGCTTCTCGGCCTGCATAGTTTTATGGAAACAACTTTTCAATAAGCATTACCAGAGATATGTTATTTCTCCTACAGTAGAAACTGAAAAAAGATTTCCATTGTAAAAGAGACTTTCACAACAACTTTTAATCAGATTTTTTTTCCTGATATCCACTTAGAATCCCAAGTTCATTCTCTCACCAGAATAACACTGTTACATTCACTGTGTGTATCTCCATGAGCATTTTATAAACAAACAAGAAAATACTTGAATCATATCTGTCTGTATTCAGTGGAACTTAGAAGTGCAATTAAGAAGCAAGATTATAAACTATTTTCCAAACATACTTCTATGAGCTGGTTTGTTTTTTTTCCCACAGAAGAAAAAAATCTTAGAAGACAGGTGGTATCATAGAAGCACAGAATCATAGAATGGTTTGGGTTGAAGGGACTTTAAGGATCATCAAGTTCCAACCCCCCTGCCATGGGCAGGGACACCCTCCACTAGCCCAGGTTGCTCAAAGCCTCATCCAGCCTGGCCTTGAACACCTCCAGGGATGGGGCATCCACAGCTTCTCTGGGCAACCTGTTCCAGTGCCTCACCACCCTCACAGGAAATAATTTCATCCTAATATCTAGCCTAAATCTGCCCTGTTTCAGCTTAAAACTGTTACCCCTCGTCCTGTCTCTTCACTCCCTGATAAAGAGTGCCTGTCTCTCCTGTAGGCCTCATTCAAGTACTGGAAGGCTGCTATAAGGTCTCCCTGGAGCTTTCTCTTCTCCAGGCTTAACAACCCCAACTCTCTCAGCCTGTCCTCATAGGGGAGGTGTTCCAGCCCTCTGATCATCTTCATGGCCCTCCTCTGGACTTGCTCCAACAGCTCAACGTCCTTCTTGCTTTGGGGGCCCCAGAGCTGGACGCAGTACTCCAGGTGGGGTCTCACAAGAGCAGAGCAGAGGGGGAGAATCACCTCCCTCGACCTGCTGGTCACGCTGCTTTTGATGCAGCCCAGGACATGGTTGGCTTTCTGGGCTGCAAGCACACATTGCCGGCTTCTGTTGAGCTTCTCATCCACCAGCACCCCCAAGTCCTTCTCTACAGGACTGCTCTCAGCCTTATTATATAATAAGGTAAATACATACTGGAGTACTATCACAAACTGCATGAGGCAGTTAATAAGAGGGTTTATTAAGAGACCTGTTACAATGCAGCTGCCAGAGGCTAATGCTGCAAAAACACTGAAGTGGATTTCCCTAGTTAGAGTGTCCTCTGTGCAGTCTGGATAACAATACTTAGGCCAAATTTTATTGACAATATCAGGGTATTCTGCTGGATTTGATAGTCCCTCATGAGATCTCTGTATAACATTCACCTGGAAAAGTTTTCTTGTTGAAATCTTTTGGTTGTCCGTCTAGTGGCAGAGATCCTCTGGAGTTTAAATCTGGTGATAATCGATGTGATCAGCTGCGTTGTATATTATCTATTGTACAAATCACCCAGAAGACTCAAATCACAGTCAGAGAAAGTAATATTTCCTCAAGAAATATTTAGGTTAGCCCACCTAAGTCTTAATGTATCTTCAATATATGTGTTCTTCAAATTATGTATTTCCCACAAAAATGTAGACACAGTTGCCACTTTTTAAGCAGCAAAAGGATGCAAAGATGAAAATATATCATTGGTAAAACTTGATCACAAGGCTGGCTTCCCTTTTTGAGGAATTCAGAAGGACAAGCAAAGGCTTTCTGTCTTGGGCATTCTTTCCCCTTTGCAGTACAAATAGAAAGCAGTTTCGTTATTAAACACTGCAATGGGTAATGACGATTACCTCCCTGTCTGGCTTTTGTGGGGCAGAATATCCCTAAGGTTTGAAGTCTGGGGAAGAATGACATGGGGGATTCCTGTTAGTAACATACAAGAGGCAGAGCTATTTTCTGGTTTTACAGATAAAGGTGCCGGAGGTTTGTTAAATCCATGCATTTCCAGGAATGGGAAGCTCTTGGCAGATACTCCTCGTGGGAGAGACAAGAGATATACTCATACGAGCAACTGATGTGTAGGAGCCTCTTCTCCCTCCTGCTCTGACATAAAGCCAGAAGTTTTTAAGGAATCGGAAAACTTTTTTGCTTCAGGGGCCTAGCCAGCACATGTACCCCCCTCAACAGAGGAAGAGACCAGGGGGACTGGGGCTGCTTTTCTCTAGACATTTCCATGAAGTAGCTGGATTTTGTTCAGGATAGTGACTACCAGAAACTCACAGGATCCAGCGTAATTTACACCCACTCAGCAATGCATAAATTACAAAATGTCTTACCTCATCCCTGTATTTGACCTAAATTGCCCACACCCTTTGCACGTATCTCAACTGACTTCTCAGACTTCTGAGTCTCCCACGAATTGGGGGAAGGAAAGATTATAGGCTGGCTTTTCCACAGGGGAACGGAGTGTCATATGACTTAGCGAGCTCTGAAAACGTGTAAGGACGTATCACATAATAAATTCATATTTGAATATTTCCATGAGAATATCTCATCCCAGCTGATCCAGGATCCTTCCTTTAGGGGGAAAAAAAAATATTTCAGCCCTCTACAGAATGAAAGAAAATGAGTACTAGGGCAAAGCAGCGAGTAAGTCAGCACATTGTTGTCAACCTATAATGAACTGGAAAATTGGCTACATTTTCTGCAGTGAATTTCATTTGTAGAAGAAATTAAGGAAAACCAGAAGCCTCTTTAAAAAATAAATGACAAAAGTGAAACATTTTTGAATTATTATTATTGATTTATTTTGAATTATTATTTTTGAATAATAAATTCAATTTATTATTTTAAAAAGTTCCATAAATTGTGAGATTTTTCTGATAGTTCCCTGCCTCTTGGTGCTCTTTAGTTCCTGGGCTAGTTCTATTGTTGGGTGAAATAGAAAGGAATCTTAGAGCCAACACTGCTTTGCACAGTGAGTCACAAGCTGGAATAGCTAAGAAGAGCTCTGCAATTTATTCCTGGTCTTACATGGGAACTGACTTTGATTCTTTTGATCAAAGTGCTGCTGGAAACGTCCCCTTGTGCGCCATCATTAACACCTTTCATCTTCTTGTGTATTTCTCTTGATGTTTTCACAACCAATGATCACTGAATTAGGGAATGAAATGCATATTTGAAGGAATCAAGGACATTCAGAGCATTTCAAGGTGACTTTCACTTTGTGAATGAACTGATTCAAGATAACAGATTTAATGTAATTTCAGATAGAGCTGGGAGTTCAAAGTCCATTGTGTTGTATATAGGGGATACTATATAAAAAGCAGCCTGTCAAGAAGGGAACAGACTGATTCAATGAGACACTCTTGGAAGCAAAGGAATTAATGTCATTCCATCTCTCTCGATCAAGTAATCTCAGATCGGCACAGAAAAGTGACTAGAGACGTGCTTGCACCGATTATCCATTTATTAGGACTTTTAAAGGGAAATAGAACCTCAAAATTACCTGCCTATCAGAACAATTAAAATCATTCTGGGTTGTAGGATTGATGTAGTAGAGCTTTTTGGTTATAAACATTGCAAAAACACCCAATACACTTAGAGTGGCTCTGAATACATGGCAAAGTATCAAGACACATTAAAAACATTATCCTTTCAGGCTATGTGTTCCCTTATATCATTAATTTCTTAAGCTATTTTAAATCTACCCACTCACTGCCTGTCTGCAATACTTTTTCAGACAGCTTCCCATTTATAAGATGATGTCCTGAGAGCTGACATCAATGGAAAATGCGAGCATTCAGTTCTTCGCCAGATTTAGCCGCACACTGATCAACAGCCTCTTAGAAAACATGACTTTTTTTTTTCCACTACAGTTACTTCACTTAGTAGCTGGCATATTTCATACTATAAAATTCTTAGAATGTCAGCTTTTAGTCCTGGGATAAATTCAATGTCCTTAATAAAGAAATAAAGAAAGGTTAGTGACTCTGCAAACAACTGAGCAATAGAAATATATTTGGCATATATTTGGCATATATGAGAAGTGAGCACACTACCCAAATTAGAAGTGAGGAATAAAACTACCCAAAACAGAAGTGAGGAATAAACTCTGCTAGAGTGTGTTACCCTTAATTTAACCTTTGACTCCAAATATATAAAACCTTTTGTGTTTCCTGCAAGGCGTTCAGCAAATTTCCACATAAATTCCTCTGCTGACCACACTTCTGCCTCATGCTCTTCACCAGCCTTCAGAAAGTTCTAAAGATTCTTCTTCAGATATACTTATTGTCCAAACATCCTGCCTTCCACCCCTCCAAGACTATTTTATTTTTGTCTACTCTTATTTTGTCAGGAAGCAGAATAAATGCACATTGCAGATGTGGTGCTCCTTATTTTAGCTAGTAGCAGGAATAAACGTGCAAACCAGAGCAGAGTCCCAGGAGATGGTTGTTTGCAGTTTGCCACACAGGGCTGTATGCAGCACAGATGATTCACCCTGCTGATGCTGACTGTTTCTCAAACTCTGGAGAAGAGTCAGAAATGGCATGACGGAGGAGCAATCAAAGATAGTATTCTTCTCTTTGATACAATATTTTCATATGGAACTGAATCACTCAGGTAGCTTTAAGGAGCTGAAATGCTTTGTTCAAGCTTATTTTCTAAATGAAAGACAGTCTTTTTTTTAAACAAACATTTTATTTTCTTTCATTTTTTTTTTTTTCATTTTGACAGAGACCTGTTTGTCTCCTCTTCCCCCAAAAAGCTGAATAAACACCGAAAATGTCTAACTCTGTGTTTGAATACTCAGGGTGTCATGGCTAGGAAAGAGTTCCTTTCATGTGCATGACTGCAGACAGTCCTCTCCAGTGTGGACTTGTGGTCCATTTGTGGCCACGTAATTTTGTGACTACTGAGAAAAGTCTTCTATATATAACTCTGAAACCACCAGCTTGAATGGCTTCAGACCAGTTAGCCATTCAGTTACATGTAACACCTACTGAGAGGGTTCACCTGAGAACTAAATTGGTGTCTAAGTCTGACTTGACTAGATTATAAATACCAGCTCCCATTCAAGATTTCAGCTCCCTGGATTCATGTTACCTGAAGGGCAGAGTAAGTCTGGCCATAATCTCTCGTGATGGCTACATCCATTGAAATAATGACACCATGAACCGCAAGAATAAACCTGTATGTACATGAAGCAGTGTTTTCTTAGTAACTGACCCACTGAGCTAACATTCACCTCTGGAAGATGTCCAGAAACCTTGACATCTTAGCAACAGTGTAAAATAGCAACAATTCTTCTGTCTTTCCTTCCTGTATTTCAATACAGACACCTACAGTGGAGACTGAAAATGTGAAACCCACACTTGGGCTCACAAGGAAGTTTTAACTCGCTATTAAAGGACCCAACTCTCAGAATTCCTCAACCCTGAGTTACGTAGCTAGTTGCATGCATTGCTTCACATGCAATGAATGCAAAAAAGTAGGCTCTGGGTATACGATTCCCCCCAAGCCAGTAAGCTAAGCAGGTGGCATGTTAGCCGACAGAAACTGATAAAATATAGATCACATCTCTAGCCTGTGGGGAGTTCCCTACTCCCATATTGATTTCAAACCACCCAGCTTCACCTTCGTGTGAACTTTTGCCAGTCCTCCTCAAA
This sequence comes from Pterocles gutturalis, assembly GCF_000699245.1. NCBI lineage: Eukaryota > Metazoa > Chordata > Aves > Pterocliformes > Pteroclidae > Pterocles > Pterocles gutturalis. The sequence goes on along the minus strand of NW_010099935.1, from coordinate 87,352 downwards.
AAGTATGGCCTTAGCAGTGGCTCTCTTCTATAGGTGGACTTATCTGAGTATTTATACAAAAAAGTACAACTAGAATACATTCATTCCTGTGCTATAAGGTGGTTGAACCTACATTTTCCACTCCCAAACCATTGGAGCTGATGAGATCCTGGAATGGAAAAGAGAAGGTTCATCTCAGTCACTCTTGTAGGAGATATATTCATCCTCATTAAATATTAATTGTGCCCTAGAAGAAAGAGAAGAGTGAACATGTCACTATAGCTCACTGCTTTCTTATTATTCTCATCCAGAAGAAGAGAAAAATCTCACTTTCTGCTCTCTCCAGTTCAAAATTTAAATATTTGAAAAGAAGTACTCTGTTCCACAAGAAACCTAAGGCTTAGCCACTTAGTGTTAATCTCATCTTGTTCTTCTTTCCTTCCTCTGACCTAATGAATATTTAATTATTCTCTGGAAAGTGGAACTTAAGAGAATTCCACTCCAATCTACTATCAGATACTCTCTGAGAAAATTTATTCTGGGCTTTGTTCCTCCTTCTGTGAGGGCTTAAAATGTTGAAGGTCATTAGAAGTCTGAGGTACTGCAACTGCCACCAGCCTCTGTATTTTGAGCAGGGCTTTTTCTAACAGGTGTGGACTGAAAATGCTTGTCAATTGAGCAAGAAAGGTCAAGAGGACTTTGTCTGCAAAGCTTGAGTTAGTTATGCATCAGCTGGTCCCTGAGAATTAGATATTATTAAAAATGAGGCATTTCCAGCATACTCAAAAGGTAAAACTTTAGGGACTTTGCTAATGAGCATATAAGTGACTGTGGACTTGGACGACTCTAAAATAAGGCAAAGCAAAATGTTGTGTTTTGATGACTAAAGTGGCAAAGAGAAGCTGAAATCTCAGTTAATTTCTTCTGTACTGAAGTCTTCTGGTGACCATCACTTTCGTAATGCTCAGCATTGCAATGACGTGCCAGGGGGCAAGGGAAAGCGTCCCAGGTGTCATCTGTCCATGGACTTACCACAGGTTGCTTCAAGTTATCATCGTCTGCACTTCCAATGGAAGACACGTGTTACGAGCTAGGGTGGATGTGTGGGGCTGTCCTTACCGGGTTGTGTGAGGCAGCCCAATAGACCGGGTCACAGAGGGCCTGCGGGCACCGCTCAGGGTGTGACGAATTGTGCTGTAGCACAGTAACACATCTGAAGAAACACTGACACTTCCAGGAACCTTTCCCCAAATGCCTTGAGGAGTTTAACTAGCAGTTTCATGTTCTATGTCGTGATTGTATTACAGGAGAAACTCTGAAAATAGTACATGTTTTTTGATCCTGCTGCCAAGGGAAGAGATGGGATATCTGGCAGCAGAAAGCTGCTGGTTCTGGCAGTAAGAGCACAGCCAGGAGAGAGGCAGGAGTCAGCACTTGCACTGGACATCAGGGCTCTACGTTGCTGGTTAGTTTGACTTTGTCTCAGCTTGGACTTGCAGCACGCAATTAGAGAGGGGCACTCAAAATTTGTCCCATGAAATGCAGCAGTGAGAAGGTTACTTGAATAACAGGAAGTTCATTGAATCCCTGTGCACTCACAGTATTATAAACATGAAGTCTGTACGGCAAGAAAGAAGTTTATGTAATGGGAAGTGTAACAAGAAGAGATCCAGCTGGTGGTAGACTCAATAGGATTCATAGCAGAGCAGAAATACAAAACCTTGGAAGACCACCTTCTCCAGTCCTTTGGACTGAAGCTGGTAAATGGTCCACCCTAAGATCATTTGTGACAGACGTTTGTCTAACCCATCCTAAAAACTTCCAGTGATGGAGACTTCTCAGCTTCCACAGGAGAATACTTTCAGCACTTTAACAGCCAAACAGAAGCTTTCTGTTATACTCAGTGAGATCACTTTTGGTGATATCTAAGCTAATTCATGTTTGTTCTTATGCCGTTGGCCCTGAAGAGCAGTTTATAATCATCTTCTTTGCAATAACAATTTATAGCTATGGAAGGGAGAAAAATGTTTCCCTTCTTACTGGGATCAAGTAGAAGGAATAATTACCTCCCACATCATTGTCAGCCCTTGTGAATGCAACCCAGAGTAAGATTTGCCTGATTAGCTGCAGTGTGAGATTTTTTTACTCGTACTTAGTCTGTGATCTGCTGCAACTGCAATTTTTTTTTCTGGTATACTATAACTAAAGAAAAACTCCAAAATCTTTCCTTCTCCTGAAACACAGCTTGCATTCTGGTTGCATTGTTTCATTAATTAGCCAGTAAATAAAACTGTTAGCCATTTAACTTTGTAGTGTAAGGAAAAATGGAAACCACAAGTATGCAGGGCCTATACATGTCCTTAATCTTTCTTTCTAGAACAGACTTGCTCTTCTCTCTTGAAAATGGAGCTCCCCACTGTGCTGGAAATTACCTAGCATTAAGTGCTATGAAAACCAAAGGATAAATTTTATTGTTACAAAACTTTTATTAAAGCTGAATGACTGCTTGGATACTTGCAACTTATCTATTTATAAAGGAAAATCAATTTGTTGATACCAGAGGCATTAGCTTGTCTCCTCTTACTTTGGCAAGCTTGACGAAATTGTTCCAACATATAGTACCACAGGAGATCACCAGTCACCTTCTCAGATGGAAACTTCTTAAAAAAAAGATTATTTTAGACCTTCACTAACTCAGAGGTTTCAGGAAGAACCCATTTCCACTTCAAGAATCTGCAATGATATAGAATTAGTCACCATATATATATACACTGTGATTTCCAAATGAATGCAAGAGAAACACAGTGGAACTAGTAAAAGCACTATGGTGTAAAATGTTGCACTTTAAATACATTTGAAATAACAATACAGTAATGCCTGAGAATCCCACACTATCTAGTTTTGTGATTAAGAAGTATTCTGACCCTAGCAATATCGTCAATGCATGGAAGAATATTTAATGACCAAGAATTAATGATCACAAAGAGAAAAAACGATGGCAAAAGGTAAGTTACTATAGGACAGCTGGCAATCTTGGAACCACTGTACTGATGTTGAAATTCTCATAAGGACCTACATCTTAGGTCATGTAATTAAAGATAAAGAGAATGAAGTTCACATCCTTGTTACAGTGTAAATAATATTTATTCTTCATCTTTCTTTCTCTATTACAATAAATATTCAGTTGCAGCAAACCTGTAGCTTCAATATATGAATTTCAATATTTTATAGAACTTGTCACATGCTCTTGAGTCTCTCATTTTTCTCGATTGCAGAGTAGTATAAAAACACAACAGAAGAGATAAATAAATCCAAGAATTAGAATGATAAAATAGGATTAAATTCTTATGTAAAAGAATTTTGTTTGTAAAAGTTAAAATAAAAAGTTAGAAATGTCTCCACATTAATCTAGAAAAGCTATGTAATCAAGAGGAAGAATGAAAGCATATAGTCTGAAAATTGCCTCAATCATCTGTACTTACTGGCAGAAGGCAAACAGAAACAGAGAGAACAAAATAATTAAAAAACTTATGGAAAAAAGCCCGTGTTCTGTATGTTTCAGTGTGTTTTCATGCCTCCTTAATAATTTTGCTCTCAACTCGATAAATAATGGCTATCTACAAATAGGAGGAGCCTTAGGCAATTAAAAGTATGGTACACAGAAATCCTAGTGTTATTGGTTTTATGGTTATATATCACAATATTATTAACAGTCATGCTCTAGGGTTCATGAGCCCTTCTTACAGCTAACTAATGAATGTGATGTATTTTAAAATCAAATCCATTACTCAGTTAAAAATCATCCATAAAGATTTCTCACTATCAGATGTTTTGTTTTTACTTTACCACGGTTTGGTAGATCTTCCCTAACTCGTGTGTACTGCAAGTTTAATAATGTACTGTAGGCTTTAAGAATGGGATTTATCTTCTGGTAGAATTTTGTTTTGTGTATCTATATACATCATTATGATTTAATAAAAATCCCCTTGATATAACCCTGTGGCATTCCTCACTTCAATATAGTTTTGCTATTACAGCAAGGAAACAACAGAATTGAAAATTAAGCTTAGGAAGACCTGAAAAATATGTTGCTGTCATGTGAAAAATGGGCCATCCTTTGTGGCAGCTCAGTATAACACATGGAGCTGAACACTGTCTGACTCACTGTCTTTAATTTCTCAGACTAAAAATAATAACAAAGAAAAAAGCTTCTGATAAACATGATTCAGGATGGAAATGAAAAGATAATTTAAAGGAAAAAGTGAAAAGTTTATTAACTATGCAAGCTTCTGTTCACGAAGATTTGGTTCTTTGCATTTTCACCAGAGCCCAATTTTACAAACTGTTTTTAGTCAAGAACTTTAACCATCTAGGAAATGCATTGCCATTGCTGGTTCCTAAATGTTGTTAACAGAGTTAGTTTCTTTGCAAGCTGTCGTTCTCAGTGACACTGGCATAATACATAGTTTTCATTTAATACTTGTCCTGTGTATGCTGTATTCCTGTGACATGTTACAAATCATGATAGAGACAAACCACTGCACAGAATGCAGGAAAGGCTGTATGTACATATGTACGTAAGTTTCCAAGAAAACACTTGGAAAACTTTTATTTGGCTCTAACACTAATGAAGCCTTGATCTTTGACAGTTACTTTTTCACAGAATCCTTGATCAGACACATACACATGGATGGACGTGTATCTTCAAAATCCCAAAGTCTGCTTTTATAGAGAAGAAAGGTTTGTAAGTTACATTAAAATAAATTTTAAAAGAAATGGGAAGAGTGCAGTGTGAAGGCACACTGTGAGTCTCAAATGCTTTACATGATTGAGTCCTATAAAAGATAGACTAGAGTTGAAGATATAATGGCAGCAATACCATTACATACCAATGCAATATGGGCCAGCATGTAAACATAAGGAGTTTGAGATACATATCCTACTGGAATTGTAACTAGTCATCAATAAAGGTAACTAGACATAGCACATATAGTAAGAAGCAAATATATTGCTCTGTCCTGGAGCATTTCCTATAGCTCCTCTGATACAGGGAACAGTTAGCAGATACTATACACCAAAGAACAGGTTGGATGGAAACTGCCTTGGTTGATAAGCAGAGGATTAGGATTCAGAAGGTTGAAGTTTAATGTCCAGATCTGCCGCAGATTAGCTGATATATGGAGTAGCTATTTTATGCTCCATTTTCTTCACATGCAAACTTAGGACGGTACTTGCTGTGGGTGGAACACCCTGTTGGGTCACTTAGGCACAGCCATTCACATCTGTGCACACTCAGAGCACCAGTGAAAAGACAAGGAGTTGGAGGGTCTGTTACATCCATGCAGCTTTCCTCTTTAGCCTGGGAGTGCTCTCAGGGATGATGTTTATGCCATACATTTGAGGAAAGCTCTGGAAACTAAGTAGACTGAATGAAAATCTTAAAACTCACCTTTTGTGCCCTCTCAGTACAGAGCAGATGTAGTAAATTGCATTTCCCTTTCCCATTCCTGATGCACAGCAGAAGTTATAATGCCATGTTCATATTTACAATATGTACATCTGTTTAAGCCTCCAATGTACTGCAAAAGGGTGGCCCATAGTGATGGAAATTTTTTTTTTAAATTCTGCAGAGGCTTGCACTTGTAAATCTGAAAACTTGTTTTTCCAAATTGTCCAATTTATATCGTGAGCTGTAAAAAAGAGAACAATTCTCCCACGCCCTGTAGTGCTGACTCATGCACTGCAGGAACACTGAGGCATTGCTTCCCTCAGGATTGTGCAGTTACTCGGGGGAAACTGTAGCATATTTGTCCCTCCCTCTTCATGACCATTCATGAAAACACCTACTGAATATTTTGCTGCTGTAGGCAACCTCTCTGATCTGTGTTCTGGCAGGAAGATACTTCTCGCTTTCTGGTTTAACTTTTTGAGCTGCAGAAATGTAAATGCCCCGAGAAACCTACCTACACAGCTTTCTATCTGTCCAAAATCTAAAGAAAGACCATGACTGTTGCTTTTGGCTGCTTCAGACAAAAGGCTTCAGTAAAATAGTTACTGCAGGTTTCTTTTAATTTACTTTAGACCAAAGCTGACTGTTGAGTTTTCAGTGCACAGGTTTAAGCAATAGGAAGACAGCAGTGAGAACAGAAACTTGCCTGATCCAGATGTATGCCAGCTATTAAACGGATGTAAATTAGGCTAGCATTATTAATTACCATGGAATGAGTCTGCAATAAGTGTTTGTTTATGTTAAGGTTTTGCTCAGTGAACATGCAGAATTCAGGCTTTCATTAACTGTAAAGTGATTTCTGAGGCTAATGATAATTGGAGTGTTGAAAGAGAAGGGCAGCCTGTTTAATTTAAGAAACATACAAAGGAACAGAAGGATTGACTCCTGGAGATTGCTTTGTTTAAAGCTATCAAAAGTCAGTCTTTGACACATGCTATGAAATGTTCACCACTCTTGAAGAATTAGATCTGAAGCCACCCCCACCTTTTTTATGGTTAGGATTTTTTTAAGTGCCCAACACCACAAGCATTTATTTACCTTCTTTAAATCCTGAAGGATCAGGAACTGTCTCTGCAGCATAATGTTAACATTTAACTCCTCAGGTGAAACAGATTTTCAGTGGTGCTTACAGGCATTTTAAAAGTGCTTTAAAGTAATGCTGTCAATATTACAGAAAATATGAGGAAAATATTATTTATTACGGCATAATTTTATATTTTCTTATGTTAACTGTTTCCTCAAACACACCAAGCTCAGTGTGATTTCAGAACTATGTGAACATTGACCTGAAGGTTAATTCCAGTAGCCAGAGAGATCTATGCTCTTTCTTGCTCCTGCACTATGTACAAATCCATCTAATTCCCACTCCCCCCAGTCCCTCGCTCTCAGTTGTGTGCTGTTTTCCTTTTTCCCTCTGCCCTGGAAGCCAGCCAGCATCCTCCTTCCTCCCCAAAGACCTTGTCTGACATTCAGGCACCTCGTATGTAAGCTGAGCTGCTGCCCTCCTTCCCTCCTCACCAGGTGCTGACTCCGACGGCTCCTCTAAGAGTATTACAAAAACCGTACAGAAGACCCAGCTAGCCTTAGGCCCTTGTTCAGCCAAGCAGGGAGGCACGGGGCTTGATTTTACCTGCAATTGCAGTGAGATTGGTTATGCGCTTATAGTTAGTTAATAGGTGTATTATTAAGTTTCACGAGGATACGGCCTTGATGAACATGCCCTCACTGGCACGTAATGTTACACTTACAGGGAACTGAAAATAATTTTGAAACATCAGTATTATTTCTATTCTACACAGTTCCAAATAAAACAACTTTTCCTTTTTTTTCAATATATTTATAGAAAATCTATCTAATTCTGCCATAGAATAATTTTTAAATGTCTTATTTAAAATCTCAGTATTTCCCTGGAAATGTGTGAGCAAATGTGCCATGAAATTAAGGATATAAATAAACAATACCTTAACCGTGTCATTATTTTTGCACAAAGTTTATTTTCATCAGGAGTCCATTTTTAACTTAAGAAAGTAATTTTCTGCGTAACATTTACCTATAGTATCCAGACAGCTTTCTCCAGTTCATTGACAAGATGCTCAAAAAACCCAGTGTTCTGCAGAGCAGAAAGTGAGGTACTGCTATTCCAGATGCCATCAGATGCCTTCCAGAAGACAATGAAATACTTGTTCAAGATTGCAGACCACAACACTGAAGTCAATAGACCTTTGTCATTTATATTAGCTGGAACTGTAAAGTATTTGCTGCGCTGAAGGATTTACATTCTTCCCTATTCTTTAAGCTACATAGTATGTCCAGGGCACTTTCTATCAAAAGGCTTTACTATTTCTTCTTTAATCTGTTGGGGCATCTTAGATGACATATAAGATAGGTATTTTTCTGTTATTTCTGGGATATTAAGAACGGTAGCATTATGGAAGCAAACATAGGATTGTCCAAAATGAACTCCGGTCTTCCCTGCTGCTTTTTGCCTGGGCTGGTTTTGCCCTATTCTTTCTCCTCAGTTCACTCCTATTCCTTATGGCATGGTCAGTATTTCAGAAGATTGCTTTACAATTGACCAGACTAAAAGGTCATCCTTGAACTCTTAGAGCCTGTGAAGATTTTAGAGAGGGTTTTTTATGCAGCAAATTAAAGACTAGCATTTTGATTTAAAAAGAGGCTACATTTTGACTGTTCTTCACATCACACTTAAATTCTGTCACATCTGTAATTTTACTCTGCTGAATAAACCATGTGCTGGATATCAGCTCAGGGTTCAGCTGAATGTAAACTTGACTGTATCTTGAATATTGAGGTCTTTTGTCCCCTCTAAAAGTTGTGCAGTGTCAGCTGTCTGTGTGCTGGATTGCTAGGTAAGGTCTTGGCTCTATGAAATCAGTGGGGATTTGCCCATAGGATTTGGTGGGACTAAGATTTCACCCAAGCTGTTTTATTTATACCCCTTCTGTTTTGTTCTATCCTAAATACACTCACTGCAGCTTTTAGATTTAGCTCGCAGATTAAATCCTTTACCTTTGTCAGATAAAAATAAATAGATGTTTTTTAACTATACAGCATGATGCCTTTTAACTACTTGAAGAACAGCAAAGGACAAAGCAGCAGAGAAATCTGGATTTGCTTATCTATTCAACTTTAATAGCAGGCATCAGTTTTATCTTCCAGACAAAATTATGTCATCAATATAGAAGTGAACAGGATACTTTTAGAACTGTATAAAGTATAGGTATTCATTTTCTGAAGCATAGCATTGGGCAGCTATTGTCTTACAAACTTTCTGGGCATATCATAATGCAATGGTATAGCCTCTATTCAAAGCCTTACTTCTTCAATTTTCTGATTAAAAAAGTCAAATTTAGCACAAAACCAGATCAGTTTCTGTATAAGTTACTTTGCATTGTTCTGTGTTTAGAAAATAAATTAAATTGTCTTGATTTGAGGGCTAAGGCATGCACAGAGCAAAGCTGGTGTCTCATTCTCAGACTGCACATTGTCAGCTGTTCAAATTAAAAAATCAGCTTAGCCTACCTGGACCACAAGGCCTGGCATACCAGGAAGCAAGGAAAGTAAATGATCAGAAATGAGGCTTTCAGAAAGGCTGCTCAAAAATGTGCAAGAAGTGATGGAAATATAAAGCAGAGAATAGCGAGTCTACACTCAGATTTTGGTAAAAAAAAATAGACACATTCAAGTGATCTCCACTGGAGAGTGGGATGTTGCTCCAATACCTCTTGTAAAATCTGCTTAAGAAGCAGGAACAGTGTCACCTGCAGAGCAGGGGAATGGAAGGACCCTCTCCCTTGCTGTGTTGGGGAGCAATGGGGGCACTGTGCATCTTTCCTGGTGCAACACGGGTGTTGCCAACATCCCCACTGGGGGAAGGGCTCCTTCTTGCAGCCTCTTGACTTGTTCCCTTGAAGGGAATGAGTCTTTCCTCTGTTGTAACCCCACCTATTTGTGTGAGTTTGCTGTTTTTTTCTTCTCATTAGGCCTCATTTTAGAGAACAAGTTTTTGGTGTATTTTTTTCCCTAGGAGTAGGGTCTTTTTTGACTAGTCTTCCCTTGGTTGCACTTTTCAAGTAGGTAACAACAGTGGCATTAGCATTTTATCTGGTGACAGAAGAGATGTGCTAACACACACACCTGCCAGACAAAAGTGATATGAATATGCAGACACAAGGGAAAGACATAAAAGCTGTAAGAATATATGAAAAAAAAAAAAAGAGAATAGAAGAATTTACAGCATGATCTGTGCTACCCCACCTTTAGGAAAGTTGTAAAAAACCTATACTATACGAGTAATTGGGGTTTATTTTATCAGCTGCGGATATAGTACTCTTATGGCAGAGATGTTGTGATAGCGACTTTGCATAATGCAAATGAAATTAAGGTATCCAGTATCTCTCATTGCATTATTTCCCTCCGTATTTCCTAAACATTGACTTTGCCCTTTTTTTCATTTCATATTCTGCAAATTGAAGGGTCTTGCATCTTACAGTATGTACACACATTGGGTGAGGAGAGATACAAAAAATATTTATGCAAATACTGTGAACTCAGTGTCTGAATTTGACACTTATGAGTATCAACTATGGATTATTGGGCTGTATTTCTAGCTACTTTAAAAGGTAGAAAGGGCTTAGAGGCATTACCTTTCAACTGCCATCAGAAAAATATGTTCTGTAAAATAGCCATTTGTCATACAACCTCAAAAAAAAGCTGTCATTTTGTTCTGCATTCCTATGCTACAGTCTTCAACCACTATGCTCGCACTTTTGAATAAATATTGCAACTGTAGGAGGCTGTGGGGTCCAGGTTTTGGGTTAGGGTCCAAGTCCTACCCTACAAAATGTTTGTGACCTTTTCCCCATCTGCTCACTGTGCTTTTTTCTCCAAGGATCTTCCACTTTTTGCAGTCATTCCTCATCGCTGGGTTTTCATACTGACCATGGGAGCACTCAGAAGTACATGTGAGACTGATGGTTATCTTTCACTGCAGTTGTGGCCCTCTTCCTCCAGTCCTCCCCTTCTCTGCTGACACTTTCTATTCCCCACCCCCCACTTCAAATGTTTCCTGTATGTATTTATTGCCCTTTTTATTCTTGTGGGTGTGTGTGCAACCAATTGCAAAAACATAGTTGATATTTTGGCCTCAAAGTAGACTGGTTTGTGGCCATTTCTATTTCCCTTTGCTGAAGAGATGTGAGGAAGTAGCTGAGAAAATTTTGTTGTCTATGTTCACAGGATATAGGCTCAAGGTCAGTGGGCTTGGCACTTCTAAGGAGTAGAACTGTTACAAATAAACCTCACAGAGAGGGGGGAGAGGTGTTCTTTATGAAATTGAGATTGAGTTAATGAAGGCCTTTGAAGATTAAGATGAAGGCCCTGAGTACAAGAACCACCCAACAAAAAAGCTTCATTTCCTCTGGGTACGTGTTGGAAAGCTCATCCAAGTCACTGGGAGTTGCCTCAAACTTTTATAGCAGCTTCATTTCCTCTGGGTACGTGTTGGAAGGCTCATCCAAGTCACTGGGAGTTGCCTCTAAGTTTTATAGTGATAACAATCCCATTTGCATGAACCCTACACATTTCTAATGAAAAAAAAAAATCTAGCCCTGTTCTTGACCCTACACATTTCTAATGAAAAAAAAAAAATCTAGCCCTGTTCTTGCCATAATTATGGATGCTCTCTAGGAAATCAGACTGAAAATACCAGCAGATAACATTACAGCACTACAAGATAAAGTCTCTATTCAAAACACATTAAAATCAAAGTTGGGTTTCATCAGTCTGGGTGGATATTTGGGGTTAATTTTGTATCACTGAGATGTTCTTGCTGACGGATGCTCTCTAGGAAATCAGACTGAAAATGCCAGCCGATAACATTACAGCACTACAAGGTAAAGTCTTTATTCAAAACACATTAAAATCAAAGTTGATTTTCATGAGTCTGGGTGGATATTTGGGGTTAATTCTGTGTCACTGAGATGTTCTTGCTGATTTAGCTACAGAGGGGCAAGAGTCACATACAGCACAGGAAGAGAAACACACAAGTACCTGTAGATCAGGTTAGTGGTCTCTACCAAGAGATTTCTATACTTACAGCTGTGCAGATGAGCAAGAGTCACATACAGCACAGGAAGAGAAACACACAAGTACCTGTAGATCAGGTTAGTGGTCTCTACCAAGAGATTTCTATACTCTCTACTTACAGCTGTGCAGATGGAGAGTTAGCTGCTGTACTGAAGTCCTACGTGCAATATGCTCTATTCACAAGGAGCCAGACTTGCTGACTGAATGAATGCAATGCCAGTGTTTTAATAGGTTGGGCTATATTAAATTTAGCTACGTGCAATATGCTCTATTCACAAGGAGTCCAGACTTGCTGACTTGAATGAATGCAATGCCAGTGTTTTAATGGGTTGGGCTATATTAAATTTAAAGTGCAATTAATGTGCATAGCTCACTAACCCTACGAACACTGAGGTCTGAAAAGAGGCTCAGAAACATCCTAAATTCAGCTGAGACTATTTTTTCAAGTATTTAGTCATGGAACACTGAGGTCTGAAAAGAGGCTCAGAAGCATCCTAAATTCAGCTGAGACTAATTTTTCAAGTATTTAATCACTGAGTGATTAACAGTTTCATGGCTATAAAAGAATATTTCATAGGCATCTTTAGCAACCTGACAATGCTAGGATTTGGTATTACAGCATTATGGAAACTTCTTTGCTGGTCAGCACTGTGGCACAAAAGTTCTCGTGTTAGTGTAATCACAACAGAGAATAATTCCTGGGAAAGGGGTTTGTTTGGTTGTTGTTCCACTCTGTAATGTTTGTTCTGTCTAATAATCTATGGCTCTATTTCGTAATGATTTGTTTCAATTCGGTGGAATACCTGTAAACAAATTTCAGCTTACTTTCACAACTGGCATTTAGTAAGCAACAAAGAAAAGCCATGTTTTTCTTTCCTAGTGGTACTCTGAAATGTGCCATTTGGTGTACTGAGTACAGCAACAGAATCCAGAAAACAGGATCCAGTCACCATAGCATCTTGCCAGCAGCCAGATCTGTGTTTTGCTGATGAACTCAAGGCAAGCTGTTTCACTGAAGACTATTTCCTGAGGGCTTCAGTTGATGAGTTTTAGATACTTCTTAGCTTGAACAAACACTACCTGCGCTTGAAGTGGTACAGCTGGAAGTTCATCCAAACTTCCAAATACCTTCCTCATCCCATGCTGGAGCAAGTCTAGTGGCTTGCAGCTCCTTCTGGGCTCTTCCTGATCTCAAACTGTCTCAGTGGAAAATGAAAAAGTGCCTGCTACCTATGCTAGGTAATTAGTTTATGGAACACACTTTCTAACCTGATGGAAATTCACCATCTGTTTCATTGTTGGTGATGGATAATGGTGTGTGTTACTCCAGTTTTAATTTTCTTCCTGATGCTGGAGAACTGTAGACCTTCACCAATATCCAAGTATTTAGTATCTTCCACTTTTTTCCAGTGCACAGGCAGGCAATAATCACAGATTCTTTTATCCAGATGAAAGGAAACTCTGCCTTTAACGTCCTCCACCGCATCTATCCTGTGCTGAAGGCATGGATGAGTTCTTGCTGTGGGAGCACTATCAGTTTCGTGCAAACTGCAATGAAGTTTCTGCCAAACATTGCAGAGATCACACTTACTGTTCCTTAAAGTTTGACAGCCTACCCCTTTTGGCTCCACTTCATCTCTGCTTAGCCTTTTGCAGCAAACTCAGGAAATTTGTAAGATTTGTGGAACCTAGGGTAGAGCTCACCATGGTTGCTGACAGCTGCACTTTGAGATTCAGATACCAGAATATGGAAAGAAATAGTTCCTATCCTGCACACTGGTATCCTACGAAGCAGGGAAACAGCCCAGTGGTTATGGATAAATCAGAATAGAAAACCACTTCACACAGACCGCCAAGGGTCAGCTGTTCTTGGGCTGAGCTAAAAGAGAGGGGGTTTCCCCCACTGAATACTGGCTGAATGTAGTACTAGTTCCTCTGCTAAACTGGATACACACTCTGCTCTCTGATGTGCAAAATGGTGTTAGAAAGCAGGAGAAAAGTTTTCTCAGCAGGGAGTTGCAGGCTGTCAGGGTGGACCAAGGTGGCTCAGGATCATACGTGGCATTCTGTGAACCTGGAGTTACAGGAGATAGCTTTGTTCCTTGGCCCTAATGCCATTCCAACAGGAGCAACTGTTATGACAGCATATTCTTATTTCAGAGCATTAGCTTGAAAATAACAATCTAAATGTGTATATGCTGTGATGGTTACTCTGCACTTTATTGTAGATTGCCACTAGAAAACAATAGTTATAATTGGTAATTTTTTTTCCTGAAATGTAGGCAAGAAGTTGTGAATATGCAGCAAATGTGCTGTAAGCAAACTCAAGAAATGCAAGAAAAAAAATTCAGTGGTTCAAAGTGTAAGTGGAAGGAAAAGTGTAACAAATCAGACATTATCTGGGAAACCTTGGTAGGAATGTTTTGATCCTATTCTCTGTTCCCAGGGAAAGGTAGCAGGATTTCCCCCATGAAAAAGAAAAAAACCACAAAATGTAGACAGTCAACTAAGAAGAGACCAATGGATTTCTAAAAAGAGAATTTTCATTTTTAATAGTCTTGAATGACTACTATGACCACATCAAAAGAAAGACATCATGCTTCCTCAGGGAATCAGACAGACTTCTAGCTCCGCAACGGGGGAAAGTTGCACAGACTCCTTGAAAACTGTATTTTGGCACACATTCAGGGGTTTTAAGTGCATAAAACCAGCAGGGCTAATAATTAAACTAATGAGGTTTACGGCTCACACTGTTCACAATGTAAAAATGCCCAAAGCATAGTCAGTGATGGGAAGCTGAAATGAATTCACCATAGGGCCAAATTGCACATTTTTTTATAGGGGTAGTAATATAATGAAACTCATTCACATGCAGGACATTATTCATATGCAATCTTTACACTCAGCCTAGAGGTCTATGTATTCTACCACCAATAGAAATGGTGATATGCAAGACCAGTGCCCACATTTGGCTTGTGTTACGAGAACAGATTAAACAATTCCTAATAAGCTTCATTTTTTCTGCCAGAAGATTATGATCTGGAATTTCAGAAAAGGTGATTTTCCAGGCACATGGATAAAGGGGATCATATTGGCATAAAATAAGACAGAATTCAGCTTGCCATTTCCAGACATTCTGCAAAGCTCAGCACCACAGGATTCCACACTCACACTGTATCTACTTATGCATGTACTTCATGTACAGATATATCTATGTACAAATGTATGTATGCATGCATGTGTATATGTAAGTGTGTGTGCTTGAGGTAAGGCTGAGAGATGTTTTCTGAGTGATAGAAAAGTTGTAAAAATTATGTTACGTAAACTGATGGCAAAAGCATTCACTACATGAGTCATATTTTGCACAGCTAGTACTTAGAAAGCCAGCAGAGTTTTGGCTCCTTTTCTTGTTCTGGGGTTGGATTAAATTTCTACTTGACATAGCGTCACACTTCCAGTGACTTTGTTTGACAGAGGTACAGCATGAGCAATTTAATTGCTATCTGATGGAAGAGAGCTTGGAGCTGTGTAGGCCCTGTTTTGAATGCCTTTTCCTGGGCTGGAGTGAAGGACACTCCTCCACACACTGCCTTAGTGACTCATCATTATAAACAAGATTTGAAAGATACTGAAAGTAATGAGGCATCTGTAGGAAGCTGACAGCGGAAGGAGAGAGTGTTTCACCCCTGTAGCTGTTCAAAGCAGGACTAAATCTGCTGGTCAGGGCCATGTCCAGTCATGACGAAAATCTCCAAGACTGCAGGTTCCACTGCCTCTTTGAACAACCTGTTGCAGGGCTTCACAACACTCATACGGATGTTTTCTTTGTATTCCACCAGAACGTCTCTTGCTACAGCCTGAGACCGTTGCCTTCCCTCCCTTCCTGGTGCACCTCTGTGGAGAGTCTGGCTCTCTTTTCTGGAACTCCCCATTAGTCACTGAAGACAACGAGATCTCCCCTTAGCCTTCTCTTCTCCGTATTGAACAAATCCAGGTCTTTTAATTTCTCCTTGTGTGCATTTGCATTTGTGCCAGTTCCCTAATCATAGTGGATCTGTACTCAACTGTCTGCAGTTTGTCCATCTATTGTACTTGGGAGCCCAAAACTTTACAGAGTTTTCCCAGTTTAACCTCACTAGTGCTGAAACACTAAAATTTAATTAACCACACAGATGATACAAAGGTAGAGCCAATTGCCATGTAAATACAATATCAGGTTGAAAGTGTAGGAGCTGTTAGCAGTTTCCAGTAGTTGGTCAGCATGATAAGTTTCTGAGAATCTAGTTAAGTAAGAACCCTGAGGTCGCACAAGAGAAGTCAACATCCAAATAATATAAAGGACAAATTTTTATAACAGAAACTCTTGTTTCTCTATTAACAGTACGTGCTAAGCTGTTCTTGCTCCTGCAAGACAAGTATTTCATACCTTGGTGATTTTGAACAAAGTACTATTTAAAATTTAAATGTCAGCTTGACTGGAAAAAAGTGATCCAGAAGTCACTAAAAGGAAAAGGCTGTGATGGATTTTTTTCAGTCTTGCCTACAATTATGATTCTCTTTTTAAAGTCTGTATAACTTGGTGGATATGCAAAAGGCACCCAGGGGGCATGGCGTGTAGATGATTCCAAGAGAGGAACTCGAATTTTATGCAGTAACATCTCTTTTTTTTTGGTGTAACCCTCTAGACAATTAATAAGGTATGAGCACTTTCATGTTGTAAACATCCCTGATGTACTTCCAGTCTTTCAGTCGCTGGCATAATAGGTACTATTATGACATGGAAATATGCCAGTGCACTCACCCTTGATAAGCACGCGGTCAGTTGACTTAAAATACAGTTGTTATGCAAAATGAAGATTTGCACATTTCGAGTCGTGATCCTTGTCTCAAATATAGGCACAAATGTTGATACAATCTTTACAAAAATAACTGTCTCCCATAATTTCAAAAGGACAAGTCAAACATTTAATTAAAAAAAAAAAAAAAGAAGTTATTCCAACACCTACTCAGTGTTCCTCCCTTATCTGGTTCTGACTAAGGCAACGCTGATGCTGATTTTGGTTTGTCTGTTACACAGCTTACTGTCGCCACTAAGCCTGCCTTAAAACACACGCACGTTGTGCAATGTTGCTTTGGAATATTTTGCAGAGCAGTATCAGCACAAAACTGAGCTCCTCACTTATGAGACCTTATTTGTGAGGTTCTGTACCCTGAGGGCCAGACGGGCTGGGTCATAACCAACATAGCTAATGGGGGCAAGAAGCCTCCTGCTTTCCAGCATGACTATTCTCAGGAACAGAGCTGCAATCTCCATGCTCTCTGTAGACAGTAAGTCAACCCAGGGGAGAAAGATAAGTGATAGGACTGCAGCACCTCTGAGGTTTGGTTTTTCCTGCCCTGTTCCAGGAGATTATTGTCACAGGAAATGGAGCAGTCTCTGCAGTCAGAAAGATATGGAGACACCATGGTGGTTGGCTTGTAGTGGGAAGAACTCCTGATATACAGAGGTCAGCTGTAGCTGGACCCTTCTAACCTCCTCGGTTTTATAATAGTACTAAAGAGAAGGGCATGTCAGACACTGATACCATCCCATCTCTGTCACAATAAAAAATGAAGTAAGCATGAGAAAGAAATAATCCTTGGCATGTTTGCAATATATTTTGAAAGGTCCTACAAGGTTAAGAGCATTATCTGGAAAGCCAGCTGTGCTCTTTACTCCTCCCTGGTCTTGATAACTCCTTTACTCAAACGGAGGACGGGTTGAACATCATTGCACTGACGTTTTGAACTTTATCTGCCGGTTCTTATCTCTTTGGCGACGCAAAATATGTACATGAGAACCCTAATTTCTGCACGTTAGCAGCAAAAAGATTAAAAGAAGAAACATCTTTCCCTTCTCTACAAGCAGAAGACCTGAATGCTAATGAATGAACACAGTCCAGAATATCAGAGAGGAATACCAATGGAGCACATGCACCTTCCTCCAACAGAATTAAAGACCTTGCTGCTGCTGCTGCTGCAATCTTTCTCAGGGTACACAGTGCAGGGTGCCTTCTGTATCACGTAATACTACACGTCCAGTGACAGGTTGCTGCTCTTATTGCTGCTGCTGTGTCCAGCAACCCAAGGAATGTGTGAGACAGTGTCACAGTAGGCTCTTCATCCAGGCAGGGAATTGTCTGCCTCAGAGAACTTACACTGTGTACCAGCCAAACAGGTTAATGAAGATGAGAGGGTAAACAACACACAAGGAACTGAAGACCGAGATGAAAGGCTGGATGAAGGCGACTCTCCTTGCAGGGTCACGACCCTTCTGGAAAGATCTTCTCTCCCTCATTTCAACTTGTGCTTTGTGACCAAACAATGAATTCAGACAGGGGCCCATCATTTCCAAAAGGCGTCTGGAGCTCACCATGAAAAAGAGTGAGCTCAAATCTATCAGTTCACCAGACATGCTGCCCTGGCCCTTTCCCTCACCGCCACAGGCCGGTAGCAAGCCCAGGTGCCCGTCAGTGGTGGGGTGTTTGTGAGTGTTTGTGGAGCTCAGCTGCGGCTGCAGGAGCAAACAGAAGCTGGTGTGTTTGTGTATACCCCTCTCACTTGTACCTGATGTATCTGGATTTTCTTTCTTATCAGCTGACTAATAAAGTTAATAGGATAATTGTTTTTTTAATAATGAATGCAAATAAAATAAACATACAGTCATGTTTTTACTTAAGGTTAATTGTTAAGCATTTAGGACCATCATGCCCTTTGCTTACTTGACAGAGCAGCAGAGTTTGATACTCTTACAGACATGAAATAATCTGGATTCATGGAAAATTAGAAATGTTATTCAGAACACATACACTGTGATCAGTGAAACTTGCAGCTGAACGGGAAATGTAATGCTTAATTTCTAATAAATAACATGAGGCATAACATTATGTTAAGGACTGTAACAGTCCATTACAGTCAGCACTTGACAGAACTTCTGATGTTATGCTTTAAGCAAGAAAACCACAATTTCCAAGGCTTTTCAGATGTTCCACAGCTTAAAACTACCTTAGGTACCAGAAACACAGCATTTTATGAAGTATCAGTGCAAGAAAGCATTTTCTGTTTCGCAACAGTGTTGATAAAGCCACTAGCCTGACAGATGAAAGCATTACCATTATTAGAAATAATGCTGTATCATATGGACTACAGAATACTCACCCACACTAAAAACAAAAGCCTCCTTATGCTGACAAGTCTACAGTTGAGAGAGCCAAGTAGGATAAGTTCAATATTCCACTACTGAGAGAAATGATTGTGTGTACAGCATTATTGACAACTGCAATGTTTTGGGAAAGGGTTTGGCATTACAAAGCTTTTAAAGAGCATGTTGTATTTAGTAGACGTGAATCTTTTATGCTGATAGATACTGTGTTTCTTATAGAGACAGATGAATACTTAGAGACTTTCTATTATTTGGAGGAAAGATATCCTCTTGTCAGATACCCTAGTATTTATAAACAAAAAATATTAAGAAAATTTAATTTATTTGAGAAATGTTGGTGCTCCAATGTCAGTATTAAAATCTGCACTGTTAAAAGGGTAGTCAAATACAGGTTTTTGGTTGCAGCTTAATGTAAAGGTTTGGTTCCATAAATTACATGCAGGTTTTTTTACTGATATTACTGTCATTAAAATCTGCTTGTAATCGTACCTCTTCACAAACGCGCATTTTTTTATTCTTATGAATTTTAACAACATGAAAGCATCAATATTTTAGCCTGTAGTGTTTGCAGTCAGCTCTTAGTTACGGTATCAGGCTTTATTCTGGGAGTTAACAAATTTTGTTAGCAAGTTTAGAGGCATAGTGGAAGTGATGGGAATCACCATATTAACGAAACTCGGGTTTAATAATTAAATCCTGGTAACTAGAGGGGAGGGTAGGCTTTTTAAAAATTCCTTTGAGGCCTATGGTTATGTAGTTGCTGTGCAGTTTAAACACATTACAAATTCTCTGAAGCTGACTATTCAAAATTTTTGCTTGACATTGCATAACATCTTGTGCACCATGAAGTGCATGCATATGTAGTACCCTTACACTAGTGGTACCGCTGAACGTACTGACATTCAACTGGCCTTCTATGTATTTCTCACTCATGCTGCCACAAGTTGCTGCTGCCTTACGCTGAAACCTTTGCTTTGGCATGCTTCACTTAATGGCAAATTGCCTGGGTACAGGCAGCTGTGAGATGGTATTTCTTTACATTTCAAGTCAAGTAGCACTTATCTGCACACAAAGGGAAGTGCTGGTAGTATTGAACAGAGGAAAAAGGAAGAAGGAGTCATTTCTTAATTCAACAAGCTTTTTCTATAACCAAATAAATTACCCTGTGTGAATGAGTTCATTTTTCTGAGCACATGAGGTGCTACATTAGATAACTACGTATTATCCGTTCTGCTGGATCAATAACACTGAACAGTGGGTGGTCTGTTAGTGGTTTATTCCTTCTCTTGGTGAGATCAGTTAGTTTGGCAAGCATTTGAATTATATACAACTAAAGACAATGTTATGTTTAATGACACATTTTCCTAGTGCCTTTTACCGTTAGCAAAAATCTTGCATTTGCTGAAAAAGGTTCTTGTCTGGGGAAAAGCCAATTTTCTTTAACTTGCCTTCTGCCCTGAGGACATCCCTCAGGTGGAAACTCGAGCGATGTTGCTCAGCAGGCTCAAGTTCGTGACTTCTTGAATGTTGTGTAATTACAGAGGACCATTAATGCCTTCAGCTACGTTATTGCAGTTGCTCATATGTTAGGTAGTTTTCACTTGCTGACCTTGGTGTAGATGATTGGAGCTTTAAAAACAGAGTTGTAACAAAGCATATGTTATGTATAATGTATAAGTGTAGATGCATCCTTCCTCCTCCGCTCTGCTCTATGTGACAATCCAGTGCAAAACAACAAAAGCTCCACTCTTACTTGGGTGTAAGCTCAGAGAAATATATATAGAAAGTGTCCTAAATTTGCAAGTCTTGCACATATCAGTGAAAGAATTAAGTAAAAAAGTAAGCCTTCTTGAAAATGTCAGGAGAAAGTAAAATTACAGAGGTGTTTAAGATATTGGATTTAATAATTCTGTTAGAAGGAATGGCCTGCTTTGAACGTTGGAATGGAATGTGTGCATGTTTGCACATGTGTGGGCATATACTACATCTAGTGTGGACTACAGAAATATAAACCATATTTATCATCTTATTTCACAAACTTCACATTTTTTGCAAGTCTATTGCTCATCTGTTCCTTCTGATGTGTTGTCACCTCCATGCCACTGTACGTGTATGATAACGCAGTCTGCTGGGGCTAGTCTGTATAATTTTATCATACTGAGACCAAAAAACCTATCCTGCCCTAGCACACAAACATTTTATTTATAGGCCAGTAAGACAGAAGCCTTCTCGTTTCTTGTCTTTTATAACACTCCGGGTAATGTGATATCAGGTAGTGGACAAAATTAAGTTAATTTCAGCTCCATGGATAACCTGTGGTAAGACTGCTCACATATAAAAGCAGAGCAGACATGAACAGTGGGATGCTGTAAAAGGGGAACAGACTGTCCTGCTAACATCTCTGAAGCAGCTGCCTCTCTCTTGAGACAGAATAAGTTATCATTATCACTTTGGTTACTGCTATTTTAGCAAGCAAGGGCGTGCAGTGCAAATGACCCAAAACACGCAGGGTGTCATACATCCTTATAAGAATCCACGGTGTACTTATAGTGAGGCAAAGAAAAAAGTATCAGGGTCGTATTTTCCACATTTCTACATGCCTTTTACTGACAGCAAATGTAGCTGAGTCAAATAGCCAGAAATTCATATTAATTTTACACCATGCTATCCTAATCTACTGGGTATGCTACCAAAATGTATAGATTCATCTCCACTCTCACTGAGCACTGGGAGCTGCAAACTGCTGGTGCCGGAGAGAGGCTGCTTTGGCTTGTAGTGCTCCTCACCCCTGCCTTGCAGAGAAAACTCAGGATTACTCCCATATTGCCCCAGAACTGAGCATCTGCTAAGAAGAGGAGGTCAAGAAGATACCCTAATACCTGTTTGAATCCTTGCTGTAGCAAAATGCAAAGCCCTATTGACTTCATTTGATTTTTGACTCAGACCCCCCTGCAGACAGCCTATAATAAAAGCCTTGGGACTGTTTGGTTGTTTTTGCCAGCTAAACCACTCTGATGTTTCTTGTGCAGCACCTGTATATGTGCCTGCACGAAAAGGGATGCTCTGAGCCTCCCGGATGTACCACCTTACAATTCCTATCTTTGTCCCGGAGGCAGCAGCTTAATCTTGGGATAGTGGAGACCTCACACAGGTTGTGCTCTTCTGTAGTAGACATGGGATTATGTCCTAGAAATAAAAAAACAAAAACAAAAACAAAAAAACCAAAAAAAAACCAAAAAACACCCACAACCCAGAAACAAGTAAGAATATAATTAAGAACTGACATATTTATTCTTGCTGTGCTTCAACATGAAATAGCGTAGGTTTTGGTTTGGATAAGGCATTTAAGAACTGACATATTTATTCTTGCTGTGTTTCAACATGAAACAGCGTAGGTTTTGGTTTGAATAAGGCACTCATGTCAGAGTGTTAACTAAATCATGTTCTTGCCTGTTTAAATGAAATAAAAAAAATAATTAATCCTTTTTTAAAAAGCTTTTGACCTTGTTTTTTTGGAAGATGGTATTAACGTTGCCTGAATCAATGTTCTGTCTCCATGCATAGGCATTGCACACACTTTACAAAGATTCAACATTAATATTTCTAGAAGCTTTAACAACCTGTCTCAAGACTTCAAAAATAACAGATAAAAGGAAAGTTTTCAAGGTTGTTTACTGTTTTGCAGGACTTAGTTCTTTTACACCATGCATTTTTTGTTTATCAAAACCATACTTGACATTGCTACGGAAAAAGTGATGACTGAGAACTGTATTTTTGCACTCAGGTTTAGCAGATACTCAGAGTCTGTAAGTCATCACTGTGAGTTCAGCTGCAGATTTGCTCTACTAGTGCTTTGCATCACTGATATTTTACTGGGGATCTTTGCGAAAGTCCTCAGGCTCAGAGATAGCACCAGATTCCTGGAGAATCCTTTTTCTATAGTCTCAGATTCTAAGGTCATGTCGGGCTATGGGGTCACACAATGGTTGCACAGATCACAGCGTACCAACAGCAGCAGCCACTCCTGTAGTGTAAAAGTGTATTCCAGCAAACTGAAAATGCCAGTCACTGGTGTATGTGATTAGCACCAATTCACACGCAAATGGAGAGAGCAGATAAAGGACCCAGAGGACATCCCCGAAGAAGAACCACCAAGCAGACAAGCATATGTAGGAAGGAGGGAATTTGTCTTTCATATACCTGCCAATAATGGCATATACTCCACGGAATAAAATATCCTGGGAAGTGATGAAACCACACAGTTTAATGTTGTTGTTGAAACAAACAAGTTACTCTCAGAAACATGTGTTTCTCATTCAAATTTTGAGAGTTTCTCTTTTAAACTTTTAAATAATGAACAGACAAGACTAGTTTGCTGAACGCTTATATATTGCTACAATATTTTAATGTGCACAATTTCTGCCCTTACAGTATCAAAAGTGTTTCTGCATTTTGCTTGTATTTGGTCTTCAGTAGTTTATTACTTAACACTACAAATTAGTAATTTTATTTCAGACGACATTACAGAAAACAGCAAGGAACAGAAGATAAAATCTCCATGAGAGGAGACCAAGAGAGGGTGTTCTGCACAGCAAAGGAGCTGCTGTTTCTGCACCTAAAACCTCGTCATAGGCACTAAAATGTCACCCTAAAGGCTCTTGAAGCCTTTCACTAGCAGATCGAAGCAGTGCACACAACAGATCCATGAATTGCTCCCTGGCTGGAACAGGCAGAGAGAAAGTATACAGAGAAAGCGAGATGACTCTGGCGATACGTTAACAGACTGAGATCACTTTCCTGCAGGAATCCAAACCAGACCAGTATGTTCTTCTGTTACACCTTTCAAACCCAGTCCTACCTACAGCAGCTCCTGTTTGTGAGGTGTTAAGAATTGCAGCGCATAGTCTGAAAAATCACAGAGTTAAATATAAACACAGATATAACTACTGTGAGGTGTGCACAGCTCAGCAAGGCAAGTCTGAAAAGCAAGCTTAGGCAGCATGGGCACAGCACAGGAGCACTGCCCTTAGGATGAGCACCCTTGCAGCAAGCCTGATGTCCCAGCAGTTATGGCTATCTGTGAGCTTAAAGCCAGCCTGGACAGCAGCAGTTTGCATTCCCTGAATACATCAAGACAAAGTCCAATGCAATGATCAACTAGGCCTGCAGTCTCAGAAATTCAACAGTGTAGCACATACAACATAAACCACCAGAACTTCATAATCGTGTATAACAAGGCACAGGATTTGATTTCTCACAGACTAGCAGCTCCTACTGCTTGTTCTGCACTTGCTGTTATAGTCTCATTTGATCTAATTGGCTTTTCAATAGCAACAACAGAGTTAGAGTCTGAGCTCCGGGGATCTGTGTTAATAAAACAGGATTATTATC
Source organism: Pterocles gutturalis (assembly GCF_000699245.1). Taxonomy (NCBI): domain Eukaryota; kingdom Metazoa; phylum Chordata; class Aves; order Pterocliformes; family Pteroclidae; genus Pterocles; species Pterocles gutturalis. Next base: position 63,164 of record NW_010099935.1, on the reverse strand, counting down.
TTTATGGACCTCGGTCAAAAGCTGAGGATTACAACTTCAAATATAAACAGTGTGCACAGACGAACTGTTCAAAAGCAAAATTTCTGTTGGTAATTGCTTTTAACAACGAAAAAATATAAGAAAATTATGCAACATACATGCCAAGGTGTCTGCAAGCAGAATGTTTCTCTCGGGCACTACCAGCCAAAGCTGTGTGGATGCTTCATTAAAAATTTAGAAAAAGCAGTATAAAGATTTTGTATATGGAACCTCAGCTAATATTACAGAGTTTAGCTGTTATTGCACAGCTCACTGCTAGGGGTAATCAGATAGACTTTCTCCTCACGAAGGAGCTCAGCACAGACGTGCTCTGAGGCAGAGCAGCAGAACAGAGGAGTCACCCCCTTCCCTATACCATGTTGCCAATGATAAACTCTTAGAGACACTTAGGTGAATTATGTATCCTCTAGTGTACAAGAAAGGGAACTGATAGCCAATTCAGGAGCATCCAATCCAGCTGAAAGCCATGGGAGTTCATGGGCTGGGCTCAGCAGAGAGTATTGAAGAGCCTCCTTTGAGGTGTGAAAGGGTATTTAGCCAGAATTGTGTCTATGGGACAAAAAGGGGTTCAGAAAGATCCAGCTCTCAACATGCTTAAACTCATCAGTGTCAAATCTTTTGGGCTGCATGTTCCTTGCACAGTCAGCTCTCCTCAACAACCGCTGCGAGGGCAAGTAACGCTTTCTGCTGATGCCCTGCAACACCCGGCGAGGGCTGACTGTTTAGGGTTTCTCTCTGGACCTTGTCCTGTGTAATTTGTCTTTGGTAATGCAGATAAAGCAGGAAACAGTATCCAGAAATACAGTAGACAGTGATTTGGGGTTTCTGCATTCTGAGTCCTGAAAGTAACTAATCAGTGACCACAAGCTGAGATTTATCATCAAGAATTGCTTTTGAAAACTTGGTTTGATTTTTTTTCTCCCTTTATGACTCATGCACAGTCCTGCCTTCCTTTGCTAATATTAAAAAAAAAGAAAACCACAGATCACCGTTAAAAAATCTGAAATGATCGTAGAGGATATTCTTTTTATAGCTTCACACGGTCAATATACATTGTAGCAGATAAATTATAACAAACATTCACTTGTCACCATGCTCCAAACTAAGTAAACAAAAAATGTCCCATGTTGATGCTAATTTCTTATTTATTTGCTGACTAAAATCAGTTATGCTCACATTAAGACAAGACAGAAGCATGAGTTTCTCTGATGCTCTTTGCCCAGAAGAACCGTGAAAGCTTGTCTGAACAGAGAGCTCTGTGTCTGAGCAGTGCAGTGGGTCAGAAGAAGGCAGAAAGTAGCTATTCTAAAAATATGTATTTATATGTTCTTAATGAAAACCACAAACAGGATGGCCTTTTCTACCAGCACTGAAAAAATATGTGAGAAAGTACTAATTTTTCTCTTGATCCTCATTAGATGCCGTTAGGGGTTGCTGCACTTACAGAAAAAGGTTTTTTCTCTGCATGAGGAGAAGTTGTGTGGAAAGCAGCGATAAGACCTGAGGTTCTTCTTTCTGAGTGCTTTTGCAAGTCGCTCAGTGGAACTCACAAATTCCCCTTTAAACTGTTTCAGCTTTGAAGAATCAGCAGGAGAATCTTAAAATTAGAAAACATACTACTGGACCATAATCTTTTTGAATAAGGGACTGGAAGCACATGACCACATGGAATTTTAAATTGCATTAAAAAGACAATATTTATGTAACTCTCCTTCCTGTCATTTTTTCAGACCTCCAGCATTGTTTCAGAGAAATAGTCCTGCACAATGTGTAATAATGCATCACAAGACCCTGTTCCCATAGATCAGAAATTTCTCAGTTTAATCTTCACCTAAACAAATATTGCCTTAAATAAATAGAATAATATTCTCAGTGGCATGTGCTGAGTGTTTTCAGCCACTTGGAAGAATAAACAGAGTCCCCCTGCCTGTTCCCGCTTCCTTTGACTCCTGCTTCCTTTCCCATGTGCTTTATTTCTCTAACTGTTTGACCCATGCCTCGGCCTGGCAGGTTCCGTCTTCCTCTTAGCTCTTAAAGCACTGTGGCACTGTGCGGCCAATAAGCCATGGAAACCAGCTTTGCCACCTTTACTGGGAAACTTTTCCACTTTATGGGTGTCAGGGAGGCACTGGAACCTCTCCACACAACAACACATTGCTTCTCTTATCTCGACCTTTCTGCCTCTTCTTTAATTCCCTACATTTTTTTCCTGAACTAACAGATTCTTGACTAATTTAACTTTTTTGCTACAGAATATGAGTATCCTAAGATACGGTTTTCTAACTGACATATTCTGAGGAAAGAAATGCTTATTTTAGTCAAGATATGAACTATTCTAAAAAAAAAAAAAAGTTCCTTTTGATTCACACACCTTAAGACCCTGAATCCAGACATCATTTCTGAAAGCAGTTTTTCAAGAGGAAGTCAGTTAAAAATATGGTAGTTCAGAAAATTCTTCTCAGCTTGCTTGCTGCTTAGATGATGTATAAAATAAGTATGTAAAAATAACAACAATGCCACACTTAGAGGAATTGTTCTACTTTGAAGCTATATCCAGCTGACACCTTTTTTGGTGTCATTGATGTCACAGCAGAATATCAGCTATGTTTCTCTTTTCCCTTCTCCTACTCGTTTACCAAAACCAGTATGACGTTCAGTGCTCCCTACCCTACTTGGAATAAATTTTCACTATTATATACATCTGCCAAGGGTTTGTGGTGAATATTAAAGAGCTGAACATTAAATTAATATTAAATATTGAATAGTGAGTGTTAAAGAGGTGAATATGAAACAGTTCAAGAATGATGCAGGAAGAAGTGTTTTGTTGATTATAATGCATCATAACAATATGGCAAAAATCACAAATAATAATGATTCCTTTGCATTTAGATAAAAAGTCTTCAGAAATTGCAAAGCCTTTTTGTGATATTTTGTGATTTTAAACATATATAAACATATACCAACCACTCTGAGACATACCATAGTTTACAACCTCTGCTCTCCAACATCCAACAAGCTACTTAAGGAGAACACACTGTTTTTTGCTCTGAGTTTATTTACTGGGTCAGAAAGCCTTCTGATCGGACCCTAATAGTAGCCACATTTTAGATGCTTCTGTTATGATGTTTTGCGAATTCTTTTGATTCTTTTGATTTGTGAACTCCTACATATTTCTGATAGAGATGTGGGTCCACACAGCAGTGTTACTACCAGAAGTGTTCTTATATGTGCCATGGCATACGGGAATTTGCTTCTCTTGTTTTTAAAGACCTCCTAAGGAATAGTCCACAGAACTCAGGGATTTCCAGAGAGTAGGCTGAAAATACCTACTCTACAATATGTTCTTTTGGGTATTCCTTCCTCTCCTGAATTAGCTGTGTTTAAGAAATGCACAGTATGATTATTTCAAGCCTGAAATAGAAAAGAACACCTAGAATGGGGCTGACCTAAAAGGCTGAAATGGCAATAAAGCCCACCAAGTTGATCAGAAAGTAAGATGTTACAGCCCTCCACATACAGAATGAATATC
>NW_010099935.1:8691-59565 GCF_000699245.1 Pterocles gutturalis | reverse complement strand
TGCTGAATTGCAGGATTCACAGCAAAGGTTGAATGTATCCAGCTTAACTATGTAAAGAACAAGAAGAAATTGCTGTGGACAGGGATACTTAAGCTTCCCAAAAACCTGGAGAGACCCGTCAGATCAGAAAGTCTCCATTTGAAACTGGAACTATGCTTCTTGCTCTTTAGGCATGGGACACCAACTCGCATTTATAGAGTAACTAGGGTCAGTGTGAGACACTGTGTTAACATTAACAACGGAGAGTTAATATGAGACTGGGAAATCATCCCTATAGCCACTAGCTGTAACTCCCTGATCAGTGTCTGCCTAAGCAAAATCCACGGCAAAAGAAAGTCCTACACAAAAGTCTGTAACTACCTTTGGATTGGACCTTGTCAGCAAAAAAAAGCAAAGAAGAAAGATATTTCCTTTGAATATTGCAGTTGATTAGAAGCAATACCTACAGACATGATTACCTGCTCATCTGTTGTCATGTCAGGTAACTATTCATGCAACTAAGATGAGGATAAGAAAAGAGGTATTCAGTTTTGCAGTAATAGCATGTGGCTAAGACAATTTCACAGGTGAATTTTGGATAAAGAAGGAAGGGACCCCATGGTGTGCTTCTTTTAACATCTCAGTGAATGATAAACAGGTGCTTGTCCTCTCAACAAATCTTCACTTCCAGTTTTGGTGGTCTGCAAGGAGCTAGTGAAGAGCAACTTGAGACATACTGGATGATGCCATAGTTCTTGTTTAATAATATACAGGCACTTGTTTAGAGGCTGAAGATAACAGAAATGTTTAACTAAGCACATGAAACTAAATAATGTTTCTGAAACCAAATGCAAACATGAATCCATTTAGGCACATTCCTGGATAACCATCCAAGTCTGCACACATCTATTACTAACCATTGCAGCTTCTTCAAAGGTACATTTATTGATCTCAAATCACAACACTTCAAAGAAGCAAAAGCACTAAATGAAATCAATGTGAGCACTGACTCTGAGCATCTTACCTGTCTTTTCGAAGTAGAGGAAAAAGGCATTATGATCAGATACGACCATGCAGTACCCAAATAGCCAAACAACTTCTGAAATACACAGTAAATTATTTTGGCTTTACTGCACATTAATTTTGGAACTTTACAAAAAGTCTTTAGGGGTCTCCAAAGCTATGGCACAGCTAATTCAGTTCATCAGTCGTCATTGAGAAATATTGTGGTCAGTGATCACCAGCAGCTAAGCAGGGATGAAGGCCTCTGCATTATGGAGAGGAAACAAAAGCCCCCTCTGAGAGCTGATAGCATCACTTAGGTAGAGGAGTCACTTCCTGAGTGGAAGCTGAAATTAGATATAATTCTAACAATATCCACCAGGAAATCACAAAAATCTGCAGGATTCATTACTTTCCCAGAAGATGTAGATGTTCCTCTAAATCTCAAAAATTAATGTGCCTGGTATTTGTTTTCAGCAAGTTCAACAAGCAGTATGACAAAGATCCTGTTGTCCTTGCCTCCAAACTTATTCATGTTTCTTTATAAGTTGCTACCCGAGGAGCCATTTATATAACTGTGTCCCAAGTTGTTTCCTCTGCTGTCTCTGCGACAACAATATCTAATCTAACTTTGCTTCCTATGATTCTTATCCAGTGCTGCATTTAAATATCAACATCCAGTCCAAAATCAAAGTAAAAAAAAAAACCTGTGTTACCTAATATTTTAATGAGTTGTTATAATATCAATAGTTGTGAATAAAAAACCAGCTATGATGGCTCCCTTTCTGAGACATTTTATTCTCTGTTGTTCACTACATCAAATTTTTGGTCATTAATATACCTTTGGCTCTTCCTACTTATCCATCTTTTCCACCTTTTTCCTCCCGCCCACCTGGACTTCCAAGTACTCTTTCTCTTGATCCCCCTACTGCCTCTTAATCTGTTTACATGGCAACCAGGGAATATTGTGCTACTGAAGAAACAGCTTGGAGATCTTGAATAAAAGACCATATCAATTCAAGCATCTCAGAGTTTCCACTGTTCTCATAATGATCACCGTCATACAAGATCAGGTAGAAACTGTCAGGAGCCAATACCTGTGTTTGTGTTTGTACCACCACTATGGTTTCACATAATCCTAACTTGTCTGATATCTATTTGAATTTCTTGTCCATTTCATGCAACGCTGTTATATCAGGAAATCGTTAGTACATTCATTATAGCTTCTCCCAATCCTGTGTATGTTTTTTTCTCACTTGAACTAACGTAGAAGTAGCATGACAATGCTCTCTGGCGAAGCAATACACACAATGGTAGCTATGGTCCCATGCCAAGATATAATTTCTATTTACCTGTTCATTGATAAGTGAACAGTGAATGTGGGAGTGGAGACACTTAGGAGGCTTACTTATGGTAATGAGTCACTCCATAAATCAGTACAATTAAGACCAGCTACTTAGAAACAGTGCTTTCCACCAAGTAAATCTCTGCTAGTATTCATTGCAGGGCAAAGGCATAGTGAGCTAAGGATCATATTAGCAATCTGTGCACCAACTTGAGAGCTGCATTTAATTTGCACAGGAGGGAAAAAGGTGCAGGAGTGTCTGCCTTAAGAGGATGATGTTGAAGTGGAAAGAGTACTGAATTTAGCCAAATAACTTAACCAGTTGGTCTCTTTGATCATTCACTGTAAGCAATGGAGAGATTCCTCCAGAAGGTGATGCAAGGGATATAAATTAAGTTCCTGACGTAGGTCCCATTTAAAAGAGCTCCAAGCTCTTCATTGGCTCTTCAGGGAGTCTGTTTGGCTAGTTTACCTAGCCAAAGTTAGAGGACACTAGTATATCTCCTCACCTCAGCTGCCTTCTCCCCTCCCTCCGTTATGTCAGTAGCTGCCATTGACAGTGCCCAAGCTTCAAGGCATCATCCAGCATTTCAGTAAAGACCCCAAAGTGCTGACTGCAAACTTTGTTTGCCCTTTGAGCTCCATTTTGGCTGTTGATAGAGGTGTTTTCAAATAGTTTCCAAATCAAAAAATAGATCTTTTCCAAGACCACAAGGTATAGAAACTCTTCTGAGGTCTTGGGCTGAATTTCTATTTTCTAATATCAGCCTTCTTCTGGAACATTAAAATCCATACTTTTTCACAGAAACATTGGTATTTCCTGAGTAAATCTTTATTTCCCCTAATACAAATTTTTTATCTCTTGTCGTAAAATTTATCTGTTCTCATCACACCTCACTGATGGCGTATGCAGTAGTCACAGAGTTCACTGATCCGTAAGTGACCAAAGGTGTAATGGCCCCTATTGCCTGCACATCAGTGTGCTCAAACACACAAAGACGGGATTTGCATCCAAATGGGTGTTTGGAAGAATACTTTATAGACCATAATGAAGCTGTATAGTTGTGTAACCACTGTTAATGTGCTTTTGTAATTTGTTTTGAAACTGTATTTGAGCATTTCAGAATCAATTAGGTGGAAGAATTCAAACTTTCAGAAGGGTGCAATTCACATCTGATGTCTAATTTAAGATCCGCAAAGAAAAGGTGAAGCATCTGTCAGTCCCTTCTAACAGATCCTTGCACAAGGTATTGTTTTTTAGGTTTTGGACACACTTATATACTGCTCTTTTTACGTGAAAGCATTGATTTGAATATAAATCTGAGGTTATAATTTTCATACAAACATGTAATTTTTTATTTAAAATTGGAATTGGGAGAGTATTACAAAGCTGGCTTTTCGTGGATTTGCTAAGGTAATTCTTCTGGATGTCGGTTCTGTAACTCTACCCTCTGAAAGCCTTTCCATGTAGTAATTATCCTGTTATTAAAATTTTTTTGCAAGGCTTCAGTTGTGGCAGTAGAAACACCAATCATGTAGGCATACACTACTTTTATGCATATGGGTTTCTCCTTTGCATTCAGTAGAGCTGCTTTTGTAGCTAAAGTTGCACCTGTGTGCAATATGGATGAGGGTAAATGTCAGTGAATGATAAACACATCCTACATTTAAAAGGTAAAAACTTGATCTGTAGAGAGTTTCTTACCTTATCTTACCTTATCTTCTGCATATCTATTGAATGTCTGACAAACAGAAACTGAAATTTGCTAGACAAAGGGTCTTCCTTCTGCTTCATGAAGGTAAGAATTCAAAACAGTTAAGTCCCGTGTTTCTGTTAAACTTAAAGCAGCTCGACTGCAATGATAATTTCCAGGGAAAAATATCTCAGGTCTATCCTTCCATCATTTTTACTTAAAGTTGCACTATGAAACCCACCAAAATGAATTTAAGTGACCTGAATTTAGATTTGTACTACTCTATACTCAACAGTGAAGTTTGTTTCCATGTAAAATTTGTTGTGTCCTTTGAAAGTTTACTGTTACCTAATCATAGTTTTATTTAAAAATTCACCAGAAGATTTGTCAGATTATCACCATTTTTCACAGCAATGTTAGGAAATGTCATGAGTAACTGGCTTGTGACACTACTGCGGATGACACAGTGATTAAGGAAAGCAGCGATTAGGTTTGACTCCAGTCCAGTAAAACGCTTAGGTAAAAAAACTGACATTATCATCAACAGAGCTGTAGATACTGCTAAAGACAGAAAGATTTACACACTCACTTAGATCATTGTCCAAGACCTTATTCATTTATACTGGACAAAGGATTTAATGAGCATTTCTAACTTTCTTGACTTGGGTTGCAGCAGTGTAAGGAAGTGAAGTATACCAATACGAGTGATAAGGCTGACTGGAGGCTGCAAGGCTAAGTACAAGCGAAGTACACTCTGCCCTCTTTCAAAGGTGATTCACCATCTCCAACATGAGCATGGGCTGTTGGTGCCCAGTGTTCCTCAGTTACGTTGCTTCCTGCAATTGCATGAGATGTCTCCATAGATTCTGTGTGTCTGTCTGTGTGTACGCTTGTATTTTTATCACAAACTTTGGGCTATGTTAATGCATTCACCTTTAAGGGAAAAACATTATATTCCTTGGTGGGGTCTAAAATTAAATTAATTTAGCTGCTGGAACAGTACTTAACGGATGCTTTTCTATGGGCTTTTTTAATGAACAGCTGCTTCCTATTAAGGGAAGGGTAGTTCCTCCTTTTATATTTTACAAATAAAAATTAAGACTCATTGAAATAATTAATCTACATGGTAATAGCAGCTTTTGGAATTTTCCACAACCATACAATTTTGGAAGTCAGCTTTCTTGCTTCCAAACATATGCTCTCTCTCCTTTCCTTGCCGTTGATTTTGAAGCAAAAGCTGAGCAAATTCTTATTGCTCACTCTGCAAATAGAAGGATACACAAAAGAATAAGCTGAACAAGTCATATTATCAGAAATGATCTTGCAGAAAATGAGAATATCTTACTCTCAGAGTCACATCACAACTGGTGATTTAAAGTTATAAAACAATAGTTTAGTGCCTCTAGAGCTGAACTGAGATTTCACTTCATCTGAACACGCCAGCCAAGTCCTTGTGAAAAGCAAAGCCTCGCTACCTCTTGAGCTGACTAAACAGGCCTTAAGGCTTGCATCTACTTTATATTTAGTTGTTCTTTAGAAATACTGCTATTTTTAATAAATCACCTTCAATAATTATGAAAGACTAATACATTTGTTTTTTTTTTTTTTTTTTAGTTGCCCCAGTACATCTGGGGGAACAGTTACTGCTGTGATAGTTATTTTTTCTCTATGTATTTATACTACATTTACTTTCTTGCATTTTGTCACTCTTAACTCCTACTGACAATTTGGTTAGACAGCTTCCTGTGTGTCAATTTTAAAAGGACTTTGCCAAACGGAGAGGGTTACTTCTAGAAAAGCAAGGAAAGCAACACCATCTTCCTGAAGAGTGAAGACTTTCTGGCAGGTCATGCTTTAGTCAAGTAGAAGTTGAGCTCGGTGTAGTGCCTGCTGAGTAAAAAGTCTGTGAATGGTGTTACTCCATTATAATAACTAATGCTCCTTTCCAGCTTTGAAAAGCTATAGAACCATGTAATGCTCCTTCCCCTGAAAAAGTGTTTCAATATCAGCCACATAATCTCCTTAGATATTTTGAATAGCAAATGTGATCATTTACATTAATACTGTTGAGACTAAAATTAAATAGATTTGGGTTTCAAATCTAACAGGTGCCATTTGGATAGGTTATTATGGAGCAGAGTGGGAACTTCGGAGACAGAGGACCTCCGAAGATTCTATTCAAGCTTCAGGCCATAGCAAGGCAAAAGGTATTATCAAAACCAAGCTTCGGGCTGTAGAGAGACAACAGATATTATTAAAACCCCTTCACTGTAGCTTTCTACATGTCTTTGCTTAGGGATATAAAGATGTGGGTGGGAAGAGAGGAACTGCACAGTGCTCACGTTATGTTACCACATGCTCAAAGATGTCCCCAGTGTTCAACCAGAAAAATTGTGGTTCCTCAGTGCCCGTGTAAAACATTGTTTGCAACCACTGTAGACTATGAGCCTATTCAAGCTTCAGGCCATAGCAAGGCAAAAGGTATTATCAAAACCAAGCTTCGGGCTGTAGAGAGACAACAGATATTATTAAAACCCCTTCACTGTAGCTTTCTACATGTCTTTGCTTAGGGATATAAAGATGTGGGTGCTCACGTTATATCACCACATGCTCAAAGATGTCACCAATGTTCAATCTGAAAAACTGTGTTTCCTCAGTGCCCCTGTAAAACACTGTTTGCAACCACTGCACACTATGAGCTTGAGCAGTGGGATTGGTTCCATCTGGGCAGGTCTCACAGGCTCTTTTGGACCTAGAGACTGTCCTGGGGGAATATTGAGAAGGCAAGTGCCAAATGGAGAAAAATTGCAGATCTGTCATTTACAGGACCTTGCTAGAGGATGGGTATTTTGTAGAGAGATCATCTTGTTTCTCTGGGCTCAGCAGTACCAGCCCTACCCCTCACTACTACAAAAAAAAGTGAGAAGCACTGAAAACTTCGGTTTGACTGTAATAGCAGAGGTTTGATCTGATCTGCATTCTGACTCCAAAGTGATGCTATCCTTGGGCCTTCAAGGATATATACTTTCTGTATTTGTTTCACGGGGAGAGGAAAGCTCAGGTGTCTCCGCAGGGAAGTGTTAGTCCTTAGCAGCCCACCACTTACACAATCCTCTAGACAAATAAAACTAAACTGGAAGGGAGCAGGGAAAATGCTCCCTGTTTCAAAGGATTTTCTATTTTCTCAACTCCTTCTTTCCTTTCTATTGTTCTGCCTGGTTTTCATTGTTCTCTGTAATGAAATTTCCTTAAGGCCCATCTATTGTTGTCTAGGAATGTGATAGAGACATCAGGCTGAGTCATGCAATATTTGCCAACTCCACACCTTTCAGCATTCTGCCAGGGAGAGTGAAGGTAAAACAGCTATTTGTGACTACTACTGCTTCCTAAATAAAAGTTGGTTTTTAAAAAGTAAAATGAGAAAGAAAAGGAGCTCTAGAAAGAAAATTATTTTTTAATGCATTTTTTTAGGGTTTTCATAAATGTAATGTAATGAAACTCAAGCTGTCCAGGGCCAGCAGCATTCACAAATAATGCCTTAGTAACACATGCATGTAAATCTAAGAGAGAGAAACAGGAAGGAATTCAACAAAGCAGCATATTTTAAATCCACTGAGGATGCAGAATAAGAAGCAATAAGAAAAAAATCTACCTGAAAATTCTGATAGATTACTGAAAATCTGCTTTTCATTTCACAAATAAAATTTCACACTGACCACGTACAAAAAAACTCTTTAACTGGAGATGAAAGTCTACATAAAGCCTACTGTGTGTCAATCATATCTAACGTGAGCCATTAAGTAAGACAGTAACCTTATTTGAAGCAATTTTTTATTTAAAATTAATTTGAATTTGCCTTTAACAATTTCTAACAACTACGTAAAACATCTGCATTGCAGCCTAAATGCTCAAAAGAGGCATCCTGAGATGGTTGTACATGTGGCAGTGAGGTACTTGTCAATTTAAGATTTTTCCACTTGACTGACATTAAGAAACTGCTAGAAACAACATATGTTGTACCTGATATGGGACAATGCTGCAGAGCTGCTACCAAGTGAAGTAAAGCTCTGGCTAGATACACAGGCATGTGTTTACTTTTGCCACTTCAGCTCCACAAAGTAAATTTTGATAACTAAATCCAAACAGAATGTTATATTTGTTTTTTATTTCCTTTCAGATTTACCCTTTGTGGTCATTGCTCAACATTTTCCCCCTCCCTGACATATTACAGGTGCCAGGAATGCAGCTTTCAGGGCTATTCATGCCTTGGGATTTTCAGTGAGGTTTGTCAGTGCTCAGAGGGCTTCTTACCCTCCCCTTTGCTTGGGAGGGCAGCAACAGGAGTAACTCTACATAAAAAGTAACCGCTTTCAAACTGGACGAATTCTGGTATCATGGGAGGAAAAATATCGACCTAATGCTTCAGTCTGCAGCTCTGTCATGTTGGGACTTTGTTAAAACTGAGACAAGTTATTTCAATATATGCAGGTTCAGGCTACCTGTGTTGCTATTTGATCTCTGCAAGTTGAATTTCTAACTTAAATAAGTTGTATAGCCTCCTTTTCTAGCTTGTGAACACAGTTCATTTGATCAGTCTCAGACACCTAAACTAGGGCTGGATAAAGATGCTATTGTAGGACTCTTCCCCCTCTGTTAACTGTGGAGAAAATGTGGGCAACAGAATTGGAGGCCACATTTTAGGCCACTAAAATTACACAAGGCGAACGGCCAAGGTGGTAATGAGTCAGAGTCACCTCCTTCTCTCTGAAAAGCTGTACCATCTGAATTTCCTTTTTCTCTCACTGTGTGCTCGTTTCCTAAATCATGGCCAGTTCTTCTGGGTTTTTTCTAAATCGTGTTTTGCCCTTGAAGCCCACTATGAAAAGCAGCTTCTCTAGCAACAGCAGAGATTTCTTTCCTCTCCACTAGCAACCTGTTTTCTTTTCCTGAAACTTTTGAGGGTATACTTTTATAAGAGACAGCTGCTCTTCTGACTTAATTGGTTATAACTGGCCAATGGGTTAGTAGTCCTTAGGCACACAAGTGCACATACAAGTGACATAAGCTTGATTTCCCCATCTGGCAATTTTAAACGAAGATTGCAAGTAAATATTTGGGGGTAAAAAATAGCTGCATGTTCTTGCTTTCACCGGGCAGCTGAGAAACATGAAATGACTGACTGGTAAGGGGAAAGCTCTGTATTTTCCAGAGGTTGAAAGCTGATTCATAAGACACTGACTTAGATAAAAGTGTTCAGTGACGTACCTTCTACAGTTGCTACCCCTTAATTGATTTGTTTCCTTTCATATTAATTGCTTCAATGGCTTCTGCCTGCCATACCTGTCTCATTGCCTCTTAATGACCCCTACAGGGGTTTGCTCTCAACAACGATAAGTTTGTATGAAGCTATCCTGAAGAAATCTATTCTGATAACATAGTGGAAGTTCTGCCCCAAACCAGGGAAGATTAGGAAGAATAATTCTGTTTTTCTGGATAGAATACACTTTCCATAACAGGAAACTAAATTCAGTATTTGGCTTTCCAAGCAGTACTTGGATGGAGGACTTCTCAGGATGTGGCAGGGGTGACCACACAGTGGCATCTTGCTTCAGTAAGCACCGAAGTATGAGCATGCGCTTACTGAACATACTAAGATGCTCCTGAAACTTGAGGATGTTAACAATCCCATTGTTCTTTATATAAGAATAAGCTTTTAAAACTGAATGATTAAATTTTACCTTGGGAAATTAAACTTTCTAGAGAATTTCTGCCTGATGAAAGAATCTTCAATGTCCCATCCTAAACCATTGTGTATTGTTGTATGTTGGTAAAAGGTTGCCAGCTTCCTTATCTGTCAGCAGCCACAATTCAGTGGTGATGTATTATATGTGTGAGGGTAAGTAAAACATTTTGGTGTTCTTCTGTGTTGCTTGCTAGCTTTTTGCTGTTGTAGCAACATTGGTTTGCAGCAGCTGTAGAGCTTCTGGGATTTGTTAATAAAAGAACACACAGACATAAGAATGGAAAGACTTGTTGAGAGAAGTAAAATAAAACTAGCACTTGTACAATGATTAGAGAATGATTAATTTTTTTTCATATTTTTTTCTCTTTTCTGTGTTCTATTAAATTATTCCATTCTGTTAGCTCCATACAATCTGTCTGAACAAGTTGCTTTTCTACATACAATTACACATTCTCTTGCCCTCCCCACCCCACATGAATATACATATTACTCTAATAAGGGGATGTAATGGAGGTACACCTATTTGTACCATATGAAAATCTAACCCAGTACATGCACCTTTTAAAGATACTATATCTAAAAAAAGTGTATTAAATAGTAGAGTAAATTATATAAACAAACTGCTGTGAATATTCATTATATTTCTGAATATTTTTTTTGCTTTATTTTTTTTTTTGCTATTTGCCACCACTTTCATGTGTTTTTCCAGCAGTTGTATTGTACTAAGAAAAAAAAGCTATGGAAGATGAATTTCATGGATTAATGCTGGGAAGATTCACACTGGAATAGATGTATTAACATTCAATACTGTACTCTGCAAGAAGTTCCAGTGACTACATTAGGGATATTCATGATATGAGATGTAAAACATGATGACTGTCAAAATATGTCCCTAATTTGGTATGCTTAAATAAATAAGAAGAATGAATTATAAAGCCCTTGCTTTTTGCAAGTATTCAAAAAGAAATGTGGTGAAGAACAAGTTTGTTCAAGACCTTTTTTTTAGATCTGCGTTGACTTCTACCCACATCAATAAGTCCTTGTCAGGGAAAGTAAATGTTTCACAGACTATATCAAACACGGTTAATAAGTTACTTGAGAAGCAATCGGTGTTTATCCAGGTTTTGCCTGTTATTACACATTGTGAATTATTTCCGCTTTTAACTCCTCTGCATTTCTCTGTGGGTTTATGACTGAGCATTCCAAAAGCAGAGTGGTAAAATGCCCTAGTTGAAAAACAAAACAGACTGGAAAAAGAAAAATGCAACAGCTCTGGAAAGCTCATTTGAAATTTATGACAGATTTGAATTTGAATATCCGAATTTGCCAGTCCACAAAGGAAGAAAGTAGGAGGCTGCAAGTGAAGAAGGTTCCTGGGGTTCTTCCTTTGTAACAAGCCACAAAGGAAGAAGCTCTTACTTAAGCAGGCCTTTGTGAAGCTGTTCAGTCTGTGCCTACATCAAGACTGCTGTCAGGATCGTGATGCTCTTACTTCTGTTCACACATCTGCAGCATAAGGGCCCTGTACATTTACCTGCAGCTTCGAGAAAGCAGAAACGTTTTGGTACACTCTGTGTTCAAATAAATTGTAAGAACTTTTCTCATAGGATGCAGGGTTTTACAGTCTCTTTCAGTACTTGCTATTGGAGGCAACTATATCTAGTGCATCCAAGACAGTTTTGAATAAACCAGAGATTCTCCACTTCCATCATGTGGATCACATCCGAACAGAGGACTCCTTTTTAGTCTCAAATACCACATTCGGTCTTATGGGCAAATAACAACAGCATTTTTTTTATAAGGAGTTCTGATATCTTTTCACAATAATAGGATAAAAACCAGGCAATAATACCAAGAGCAAGGCAACCCAACAGTTTCCTACAGAACA
Organism: Pterocles gutturalis; assembly: GCF_000699245.1. Classification (NCBI taxonomy): domain Eukaryota; kingdom Metazoa; phylum Chordata; class Aves; order Pterocliformes; family Pteroclidae; genus Pterocles; species Pterocles gutturalis. The sequence continues at coordinate 47,914 of NW_010099935.1, read as the reverse complement.
CAGAAGTGCTGACTTCAGTGTGGATTGTTCATGGTCTGTGGACCATGAATTATTGCATCCTTCAAAAAATGGACTTTAGAAACCTACATATCTGAATGTAATTAGTATGTGCAAATAAGGACCGTATCAAGAAGGCAAAGGGATACAGAAGAGCTGTCAGAAAGAATGATCGAGTCCAGGGAAGTTCTGTGACTCAGGGAGTGGGATGCTGTTTTACTCAAGAGCATGTGTATGCTTCTATGACAGTCATTGACCAGGGAGACCACTGTTTTTTGAAAGACGTGAAAGCAGGTTTTCGGTCATTCAGGTGCTAAGAGCTGTCTTAACTTAGAAAAATGGGAAAACAAACCCCTTATTAGAACTGGGGAAGCAGCTTTAGGGAGGAACTAGGGAACTGGAAAGGGCAGGTTTGAAGAAGAAGATTAACTCCCTGGAACTGTCAAGCTTGAGTTAGATCCTGAAATAAATAAGTATGAAAGCAAAAGTTGGCAGCTAAAAACCCCTACTCCATCTCTCTGGTGCTACTCCAGGAAAAAAGTATAGAAACCTGTCTGAGAAGACAGGTTGCCTTTGTTACATTTGAGAAATAGATGATGCTGGCTCTTTGACAGCCAGTGTAAAGAGCAAGGATGGACCTGTGCTGTCTTGATGCCTCTTTTTGGCTGTGAAATGGTAACTATGAAATGGTTCCTCAGGTTGGTTTAACTTCTAAGGGATAAACTGACTTAGTAGAGAGTGAAAGGAAATTGATAGAAATTGATATAGTTTATGACTGAGGATTTTTTTTTTTTTTTTTTTTGAGGAAATGAAGAAGTAAGCAGCTTACTTTTGAATTTGAAGCAAATCTGCATTCATTGAACTGATACCGGGAAGTCTAGTAGCATTCATGCTTTACACAGTGTATTAATTCAAAGGAAACCACTAGCAGCCTGAGGCCGGAATAGGTGCTTTTAACTCAAGTAAATTAATCTATTAAATTAACAAGTGACGAGGCTGCAACAATAGAGCTGAGACGAAATGAAGACATGATTATGAGGGTCAACATAGTGCTGGGTAAGATAAAGCACGACACAGATGGCTTTTGAGAGATGATAGGCTGAAGGATTGCTGATATGGATGAGAACTGAATAGAGTACAGCCATATTGTTTTTCCGTGGCCTTGAACTTTCTTTCTTAAGCAATCAAAATTTGGCAGAGATTTTTAACAGCACTCATAGGTACCTGTTATGTTTCTTAACGCTTCTACTAAATGAATGCTTCTACTACATATGTTGAAATGTTTATAGTTTTACACTTTTGCATAATTATATCTGTCCCATCAGAAAAATTTCTGGGCTACCAGGTGCTGTCACAGTGACAAAAACTCTGATTAGGATCCACTAGTTAATGAAGTTAATGAAGAGTACCTGCAAATCAAGAAGTGTCACTAGCATTTTAGGGTTTTTTAAAAGCTCTGTGAGGATGGCTGAACTCTTCTGTTAAAGAAACAATGCAGATGAAAACTAAGCATTACAGGAAAATGTACTGTCAGCAGCATTGGAGATTTTAAAGTACTGCATTCAAATTGTTAATTTGCTAAAAGAGTTTACATCTCATTCCACCTTGTTTTCATGGAAGACTTCAAAACAAGTTTCCCAGAAGCTAAGCTGTAAGATCAGCCTTTTATCATATGATGTGGGGATAGAAAATCATGAGCTTGAAAAAGGGAAGTGTAGAGCTGCTGTACAATACATTTCCTCTTTTACATTTTGTGCATACATCTGAATAATGACTGACTGTAAATTCCACTCCTTCCCATGGAAAACTAACACTAAATTTAAAAGACAATTTTTCTGCACCAGGTTATTTCTTGGCTTCTATCATGTTTACTAAATTTTCATATATCTATCTGTGCCTTAGGAGACCCATGGACCTTTGCAAAAGTGTATTTTTAAAAATAAGCCTTAAGAACCGTCCAAACTCAGGGGCAGAAAAGGAAGGAAAATCTGAACTAAGATAGGGTATGTGCTGGAGAGAAGAGGGAGTTCTGTGGAGACCATAAATCTCTCTCCATTTCACCAACACATAATTCATGTTGGTAATCCACAGGGCTGCTGAATCACAGATTTATTTTACAAGTAACCTGTAGGTTTTGAAAACAAAATTTCAATGGTGCAAAATCATTGCATAGGCATGTAAGACCTGGATGAATCACATGCGTTTCAAATCTTCTGGTCTTGGAGGTGAGCAGCACAGAATCTCCAGGTAAAAGCAATGCCATCCAAAATACCATTTTTGGGTCTGTGGAGACAGTGGTGGGGATTTGAAGTACTGGGGGCTAGAATGGTAATTTGCCACATGTTCAGTGTTAAGTCAATAAATCAAGGAAGCAGGAAGTAATTTTTCTTGTGTTCATTTTGGGGGACAGTGAGTAAACCTTGTCTTCGTAACGTGTGAATGATTCGTATTTTAGGCATTTTCTCCATGCCCAAGATCTCACTTGCCTCTTCCCAACACAACTGGCATTCTAGAGTTTCATATTGTAAGTAAAAACTTATGAAGAGGAGTTAAGACGATTTTGTGATTTATGAGAGGTAGCAGCAAGTGCGGAATGGAGGTACTGTGACATCTTCAGAAGATAACTTGTCACCTGTGACCACAGGAGGCTATTCCTGATGTCCCTCCCAGTACTCTTGTCTATTTCTGTCCCCTCCCCACCAATGCTAGAGGCTGTAAAAAGCTGGTATCTCTTTGTGGTCTTTAGGGAGATCTGTGGATTTTGTACTTGATTCACAGACAGCTATGTTGCACCACTGATGATGCTAATTTACAAAGATGCCCAATACTGAGGGCTATCAGTGTATCTACTGATCATATGCATCTGGACACTAAGCAAACATCTTCACAATAAGGACAGAAGCAGTTTTCCATTTCCACCAGCGTGACTCGGTCCTGAATATATGGAATTTTTGCTTCACAGTTCAGCATCTGTGCTGCTTGCTGGATCTGAAGACAGTAACAACAGTTAAAAGTCAACAAGAAAGACAAAAGGTGCTGAACTACCACGTATCATTCTCCCAATTCAGGGTTAAGCAATATGGTCAAAAAGAGGCAACTACCCCTGCCCATTTCATATTCTGTGCAGAGAGAATTTTTGTCTCCTGATCTCTTTCTTAATCTACTCCTTATCAGTGTCTCTTTTCACAGATAAAAACCCAAAACAAACCACAGACAAATATCTGTCAGACTTAGCAGTATACTTATGTATATCAGACTTAGCAATATGCTGAAATGGACAGATGAAAAAAAAGTCATCTATACCCGCCCATTTATCAGCATCTCTGTAACTCTGAGAAACAGAGGTGTAAATTTAAAAAAACCAAACAAACAAACAAACACATTTTAATTTTGCCACTTCCAGGATCATTCTTTCTGTGTTTAATTCTCTGCCTTGCAGGGTAAGCACATAAAATAATGCATAGGCAAAAAGCACTCCCAACAAAAGAGAAGTTACAAATCTTCAGATGATGCTGAATGTGAGTGGGCAGACCATGACAAAATGTTCACACTTCTTTATAAAATCTAACTAGTTTGCCACTACATATTTATGCCATAAATTGTGAACTGGAGTTCCTCTGTGGGAAAGTAACCCAAATGAAATGACAGGAAGCAAAAAAGAGAACTGCTTTTGCAGGTGTGGGATAGGACAGGATTTGCAGTTTCCCAATTCTGTTTATTTCATTGAAAAAAGTCTTTCAGAATCCATTTCCATCATCATTATTTAAACAGAATCCTAATTTACTCTGAGAATTAGTTGCATTTATTCTGGAAATACAATCAGTGAAATAATGCATTTACTCTTTGCCCTTTTGGAAATAGAATAATAATTCTGCCTGCCTCAGTTACAGGTTGTGAGGCTGAAACTGTATGTGTACGAAAGTGTGTGTATTCCACAGTGGTGGAAACCGATTCAGGAATGATGTATTTTAAGACCTTTAGACAGAAGTATCTTCAGAAAAGGTTTTTTGCTAAAAGTAGCAATATTATTGCTTCTTGTGCTGATAATAAACTAATTTATGGTCACAATAGTGCAGAACTTTCAAGATGTCCCTGTGCAGCAGGTTTATGGCTTCAAAATACAAAGTATGGATGCAGAAAAAAAGCTGACTGTTTAAAAATACAGTTACTGTTTGTTACGATACAATACTGTATAGACAGTCTGACAAATTTAAAATATTTTCGATCAGAAAAAAATTGAAATTCAGGTGGTAACTTTGAACATGGATTCATCAGCATGATGGATCAGGCAGAAATGTATGCCTTCACTTACATTATAGCACCCTTAGCTGGCTTTCAGTTTCTCACAAGTCATCTTTTGTTAGGCTGTACCAGTTTTGGGCCCACAAGACTGGAAAGACACTGATAAGCTGGAGGAGTTGTTCCCCTTTTTTCCGTGGGGACAGCTAGGCAGGGGGGTAGGTTGCCCAGAAAGGCTGTGCCAGCTCCATCCTTGGAAGTTTCTGAGCCCTAACAAGGCAGAAGCCTGAGCAGCCTGGTCTAAGCTGAGAGTTGCTCCTGCCTAAACAGGCAGCTGCTCTGGAGAGCTCCTGACTTCCCTTTTCACCTGGGTTATCCCGTGCTCCCGTGTTGGCAACTGGCAGAAGGAGACTGCCCACCCATTTAGACATGCATGGCAATGAGCCAAACCACACAGCCAGATCCTACATCCCACTGTTCCTGGGAGAGCCCAAGTGAAATTCTAGCATCACCTAGGTCAAGAGCAAAATCACCAGTGGTTTTACCAGTATATCACCCCTTGTATTTTGTCTTTAGATGTGGAGAATACTGGCATTTTGCCCTTGGCTTCAGCGAGATCATGTCACACCAGGGGTGTCCAGCCCAGGGAGCCTGGGCCAGCTGGAATCTGCACTCAGCTCTTAGCTAAGTACCTAAAATTAGATGGACCGAATCCATGCATGAGAGTTAAAACAACACTGAACATTTGGGTTTTGTGTTTTGGGTTTTTTTGGGGGGGTTTTTTTGTTTGTTTTTTATGTACCTAATTTGAGTTAGGGCACAGCTTGCTTTTCCTAGGAAGCAAATATGTATGACTGATACTCAGTTTTCAAAGTTAAGCATGGACAATGTGTACATACATACATACGCTTGCCTAAAGTGTGTGGTTACCAGGCTGCGACTACAACTGATCTAATTTTACCCACTGACACACAGTTAGAAATGATCTTGTGTCCATAAAGAACTCTAGTCAGTGCGCATACAGATTAAATTCATAGCTTCTTGCATTTCTGTAGGCACGTAATACACACATATATGAGACCTGGATGTGTGTCTGAAGTTTCCTGTTTCTCACTTAGTCAAAGTTAAAGTACAGTGTACTTGAAATCTACATACTGACATTACCTAAACTATTTATTACTTTTGAACATTAAATGAAACAATTCTGTGTTTGTCATCCTGCTCACGTGTGCTGATATATACCAGACTTGGTCACTCCCTACACTTCTGTGCTCAGTCTCTCAGAATATGACTTTTTTATCTCTGGGAAGGCCAATTAAAAGGCAAAGGCATTAGATCAATGAAACACAAGGAAAATTGCTATAAACATTTGAGAATGGTAAGTCTGCCTATTGGCATTTTAACCTTTGGGTAATTGCTCTGCCTAAGAGCTTCTTTCCGATGTTTCTCTCCTCAGTTGTATCAGTTTCTGTATTTGCCCAGTTAGAGGTGTGTGTCTTTTGCTACCCTTTTTGCAATTACATAATTTGATTTAAATGTTGTTGCACCAGAATAATTAACATACAAATTTGGCCTTTAATAAAAATCTGCTACAGTGATGAAACTTTTAATACATGTTGTATTATCTTATGAACCACTTACAGAAAGAACTCCAACAAATTTTACATTGACTAGGCAAAGATCTATGGCTTGATGAGGGCTACAGAAGTACTTGGGGGTACATAATTAAGAGAACCTTCTTTACGAAATCATGAGGTGTAAAAATTGTTGATTTTTGGAACTCCAAGAGGAGCTCTCTTTTGCATCTTTGGAGACAGAAAGCTTTATTTAACTTCAGGTGTAGTGAGAGGTTTCAGTATCAAAACTGTCTTTTAAGGAGAAAAATCTTCATTTTGAATGGCAGTGATAAACATGAATTTAAAATACACCACACTCTATTTAAAAACAAAGAAAGAAAAATCAGAGAAAAATATCTACTTTTCAAGAAGCCTCCATAATTAAAGCTAATTTTACCTTCTGGTCTCTATATTGCTATAACTGGATCTGTAGTCCCACACCCCTGTTTACAGTTCTTGCCTGCCCTTTGTTCTGCCAACAGATTTTTGAGGAAAATTACAGGACTGGCATGCTTATAGTTCCTCATGAATAAAGACCAGTTCCTGCCTAGAAAAGACATATCTGGCTAAACAGCTATCAAGTGGTGAGGGTTTGGCTTGCCTCATCTGCATTGTTGGCTTAGATCTACTTTTGCTTCTATCCACAGGGTACTCCCATAAATGAGGCAAAAAGAGCACTCCAAAGTGCTCCAAAGAAAGTTCACTAAGATGCTAACAGAGGTTAAATAAAATAAAATATACAGTAATTTCAAAAGCATACAATGAATATGTTATCAAACATCGCAACATCTGGATATTTTCAGTGCAGGAGTGTTCCTCCTACATGTAGATGCAGGATATCAGTATTTGAATTCTCTTCTATGCTTCTTTTCAAGGATTGAAGGAGCTGCAGATATGGGTGAGAACGAAACTCTACTTAAAAGGATCTAAAAGTACCCACTGGTTCCGACAGTATTTGAATCTGGGCCCTAGTGCTGGTATCGGGACTTCCAGAAAATTTCCAGAGGCAACTGGAATGGTCACCCTGCTACCACCACAGCCAGAAAACTGGCACCCACTTAGCTAGTGTGTTTTGACTTCTTTCATTACAAATTACAGTAAGATATTCATTCTGAGGGTGGCATTCTGTTCTTTAATAACGAAGTCCAAGTTTGTATGTGTAGATGCAGTTCAGAATCAAGAACATGCAACTTAGCTGTGACTCCTAGCTAGGACACTGAAAGGGACATGGAGCCTGGGTGGGATGGATGACAGAGGCCAGGGACAGTCCCTAGTCCTGGGTCTATCTAGCGCACACAGCTCTGCCATGGCGGGGTGCCAAGAAGATTTCTGTAATCACTTGTCACTATGACACTTCTGGATGGGTGTAAATTTGAACGTGAGAAATGTAAACTTCATCATCATCATCATGATTAAGCAAAGAGGAAGCTTTCCATGGTAAATGCATGCCTCAGATAAAGAGAAGATGACTTGCATGTGTGGCTGCCTTGGCTGCTGGAACAGGCTGCTAAATGGCACCATTGCCAACTAAAAATTTGCACAAAAATTTGAAAAATATTTTTATGCTGTATCTTTTAGCAATAAAGGTTTATTTTGTGTTTATTTGTTTGTTTCTCTTTAAAATTGCAGTCTGCAGAGACTCATGCTTCTAGTTTATTCCTCAGCCCATGATTTCACCCTTTTTTTTTCAGTTAAAGAAACTGTAATCATCTTCCTTTACAGGTGCCAGAGTATATTTTCAACTGAAACACATTTTATTGTGAGAGATAGAACAGGTCACTCATGGTATCATCACAGAGTAGCCTTACTAGGGGAAAAAAAAACATTGACATTTAGAGACATTTAGCTTGACATTTAGAGACTTTGTTCTGCTGTGGATAGGGATGTGGCCAGTACAGTGATTTCATAATTTTTCAGATCAGGAGAGTTAGATTATTACTCAAATCTGAATCAATGAATTAAGCATATACAAATTCCTACTTTGCTGAAATTTAATTTGAGTGGGAAGATGGTGAATATACCCAGAATGTGTGTTGCTCAACATGCTCTAGCTTTAATGCTCATCCATAAGACCTGGGAATCACAGGCACTGTTGGAAAAGTGGTCTCAGGGAACAAGTTAACTTTAAATAATCTCATTTTTAAGGGCTTTGCTGAACTGAAACCAGGAAGATTAGCTGCAAGATATTAATAGGAAGAAAAAAAATATATATTGATATACTAGAATACATTGATCTTTTTCTGTGCTATATAGCTTGAGGCATTTGTCATCAAAATTAAACAGGTCATAGGGAGAGGACAACACTGAATCCTGGCCTGTAAATGCCATTTATTACCACACTGACAACGGAAAAGGAAAACAACTGAGTTCCTTCTCCCAGTGTCTGTTGAAAAAGGTCCTCTTCACGATTAATTTGTTATTTTTAATGGTATGGAGATGCTGCTTCTTACTGAGAACCATGCAAGCTTTATCAGAAACAGTGCAATGTAACCATATCAGCATAGTAAGGTTATTTAGCCCCAGTCTCATTTTATAAGTTAAATGCCTGTATAAGGTATAGAAATACATGTATATTTTCTCACCTAGAAACGAAATTATTCTAACAGACCCAAAGAGATTGTTGTTTTTGCATTGTGGAAAAGAGGCAATGAGATTGGAGAACATTTTTTACATCCAAAAGTATCCAGAGTGTCACAGAAGTTTAGGATGGAATATGTTACAGAGAGCTTTGCATCACTGAATGAGTGCAGAAGATGCCTCCTGTTACCACCATCCCCTGGGACACTGCACATTCAAAGTTCTGGCCAGGATGTTACTACTGTTTTCCCAGCTGCTGAGATTTACGTGCACCTTTGTCTTCATTGACCTTCTCCCTTAGGTGCCAGAGAGACCAGAGCTGCAGCCAGCAAGGTACTGATGACAGAGGTCAGAGGCAAAACAGTTCCCTGCCAGAGGAAAGTAAGAAATGGGATGTTTTCATGTGAAACTTTCAGTCAATAAGAAGGGAGTCACCCTTGTTGGTAGAAATCACCAGTGGAAAGGAAAAATGAAAGGTCCACCCTCGATGTACAGAAGAATGTGGGTTTTGTCACCACCCAAACCAAAAGCCAGTACGCAGGGCAGTGCCATGATTTCCACTAGCAGAGGCTGAAGGGTAGAGTTATAAGAATTGCTATGTGTATCAATATAGACCACGTCCTTGCTGCCCTCCAGGGTTAAAAAGTCCCTGGCATATTCACTGGCATGCTGAGCACACCCAGCAAGGGTGACCTTAGCAGACAAGTGATCTCCTTGCATCACCTCCTAGAACAGCATGGCTTGGTTTTTACTTAATGGTTCTCCTCCTGCCACACTCTGCCTGTGCTGTGCCTGTTCCTGCTTTTCATTCGTAGTATCAAGAATAATCTCTGCAACCACCACCATTTCAATTTCTGCTTTCTACTTTCTGCTGTTCTTTTATTTGCTGCCAATTTTTTTTACTTTCTGCTCTTATTTTTTGGTTCTTCCGCATGCACATCAAACTGAGTGCAGAGGTGCTGACAGAGGTGGCAGAACTTTATTGAAAGCTTTACAGGCAAAGTAGAGACACTCGGGTTTGGCAGTGACCACCCTAACCTCCAGTCCTGTACACATCAGCTGCTTTATAGGCTTGCAGATGACCTGTGATGGAATCAGAGGCAATCATAGGGTTGTTCTAATACAATATCCACAAGTCCAGAAATTCATCTGCATGTGCACAGGAAATCTGAGATAAGGCTCGTCAGTGAATAACGTGGGAGGACAATAAGGTGCAATAAATAATCTGGACTTGCTTTCAGACAGACCTCTCTGGATGAGGTCTGTGGGCATAAATGCCAAACACCGAGAGCTTCTGTACTGTCCCAGATGCAAACTGCAGCTGCCTTTTCACCTAAAAATTAAATTACTCTTCAGTGTGGAGCATTGTGTTATTTTTTAACTATAATGAGAGTTTGGGTACCTCCTGGATGTGTGAACAGCAACATGAAGTAGGTTTAGTCTCAAACTGAACCCATTGTTCTCTAGTTCTCAGAATACATGGCAGAAAAAATTCAAAACTCCTAAAGTTACCACACAAGATCCCACAGACATGTGAACAAGATTATTACTGTTTTACCCCTAAACAGGATTATAAAGAGAATTCAGAGCAAAGCAAGTAAAATTAGTGACCTTCTAGAGAGTGTAAGGAACCAAAGTAACCTTGCTTAAAGTCATTGGCACTCAAATAGTTTGCTAATGCCAGGGTCTAACTGTGCCTGACTGTTCATTTTACGTACACCTGCATTGCTCTAAGATGATTTGCAAACAGTATGGCAGAATGGAGGATTGCCTGCTCTTGAAGTGCTGTGTTATTAATGAACCCAGAGCAGCTCTGTACTGCATTTCAGGATAGGAAGAGAGGAATACCATGTGTAAGTGAAACTGTAGGCTTGTTTGAGTAAGCAGCATGTAATCATCCAGACTGGAAGGTGGCCAGTGCATTAATGCTGACACTCCAACAGTAACCTTGCAGCATTCAGAACCCAGCATATTTGCAAACTGTTTGCTGCAGTCCATTTTCCAAGGTTCAGCATTAGACAGGAATATAGTCTCTATTATGCTCTGACGGCAGCACATCCTCCTGCTGATTACAGTCCCACAATCTACTTTTGCTGCCTAGCTCCAATTCTGATACCTTTAGTTTTTCTCTACTAGGGAAGTGGAAGACTGAGAACAATAGCTTATTCCTTCCTTTCCAACAGCCTCAAAACACTTAAGTGGCAGTGGAAAATTACCCCCCCAGAGTCTCCTCTCAGGTCCAGACAACACAGGTCTTAAAATGGTGAGAGTCATGCACGTCAGGATGAAGGTCATGCCCGTCAGGATGAGGGTCATGCAAATCGTGCGCTCTTCACAAAGACAGTCTCTGCTCTGCTCCAGGGAGTACTGGGTATCTTCAAAACCACAACCATTAGCAAGCCTGCCAAACTTTGCTTATTTTAAATTTATCTGGTAAGCTGTTGTCAAAAACAACATTCTCTCTTTCCTCATTCCTCAGACAATATTAAATGACTAAAGAAGGAAGCTCAACAAGTCACTACATGGCATAACTGGGAGGGAGAGGTCATCTGGTTTGTGCTGGGATGGGAGCAGGAGCCAGTTCAGCTGTGGGGTTTGTTTTGGAATGATGTGAAATGGGTGGGAGGTGCAAAGATTTGTTGAGACAGAGGTTGGTACCTGCAAGGAAGAGGCTATATGGGCTTGCTGGCAGAACTCAGTTTACAGGAACAAAACCTTTTATGAAGCATGGCTTACAAACTGTGCCACCTGGGATTCAGGCAGGGATGCCTCGTTCAATGGAAATATCATACTTCCAGATATTGTAACAGCTTTTGGAACTGGAACCAAACAATAGGTCTTTTAATAATCAAAATATGTCTATTGTGAGCCACTTAGTTACTCAGCTTTGCATTTTCCCATAACAGCAAGGCTTTGAGCCCTGATGATTACACTTTCCAGAGGCAGAGAACAAATTCACACTGTTTTTAATTGTATGTATTTGGGAGGGGAGAGTGAGCCTGTTGCTGGCTGGCTCCTAGCCAGAGGAGCCAGCACTTAAATAGAAAGCAAAATTGCAAAAAACCAGATCTAACAATAGGGAGGAACACGGACCCCATTGTTCTTCCCAGCACGTTTCTACAGCAGGTAGAACACAGTAATGCCTCATTATTTAAATCTGTGGCACAGAACGATTGCTCATTTTGCTGTTTGTATTTAGCTAACTCTGATGGACACCCAATGATTTTGTGTCAGGCAAAGTGTAATGCTTCATTCTTTTTTTGATAGAACTGGCTTCTCAGAATAGTAATTTTTTTTCATTAAGACTTTTCCTGGGCATTTTCACAAAATTGTTCTTTGGACACTTTTTTCATGCACCATTGAAATTGTTGACATTTTTACTGAGCTCAGCCAAACAATAAAATTATTTTGTATTTCATAAATACTAGTGAGGAGGCTCACTAAACAGTGCCAGAACATTTTTGAAGACTAGCTGTCACAGAGCTGTCTGCAGATGTTAAACTAACTACTCCGTCACTGAGATTTTGCCTTGGCTTATTTAATGATGTCGGTGTTGACATTGAGACAAATATACTGAACAACAAAGCTTTTTATCATCATTACTTCTACTTCTGTAGGACCTTCTAAGTGTTCATGTTCCAGTGTTTCTACTGCCAAAGTGTTTTATACTATCTCCTTCTGTGGCTGAGGATTTTGTGAAAAAGCTGGAATTAAATGTTCCACTCACATTCTCAATGACAGCAAGTGCTCATGTTTTCTGCATCTCTACACTCTCTGTGCTGAGAGTGTGCTCTGTTCACCTCGACGTTGTGTCTCTATTAAACCAACTGTTTGGAAATCTGTAACAGAAAGAAATATTGGGTGAACTCCTGTAGCAGTAATTAAACCTAAATGGCTAGAGGTTTCCACTCAAAGGCATAAGTGTAATAGCATAATAATGAGAAAAGAAGTGAATATAGACTCTTTAGCATTAACCAGTGTGGTAACTTGTTAGTTCATTGATCCTGGCACTGTTAAAACCAGTATTTATCAGGGTTGTTTCACATATATAAGATTCAATCTTACATGTAATATTTCTACTTTTAATTTTATGAGTTTCTCTATAGCTAGATAAACATACTCACAGTATACTTCTGACCTGTGAAGTCTCTGTCAGGAACTATCTTTTGCAGTGAACAGGTTCAACTTTCTAAAATGTCCATAGGGTTGGAGGCTTGCTGTTTTATAAAAAACACATTTCTGTCTTGTCCAACTCCAAAAGGCACTTATAAACTCCAATATAACTTCTCAGGATTTAATTATACATTACACGAAGTATTATTATGCATTTATATTCTGATCAAAATGAACACTATACAAATAACATTTGAGACACTATTTCAAATGGCCATGAGAGAACAATAAAAGAAAACAAACAGCAGGGGCTAAAGAAAATGAATGGTAATTAAAATGGTATTGAGTACTTTGCAAATAGGACAATAGTTTTGATTAACATTAGCAGGAATTACAGAGATAATGGAAAGGTCTACAGACCTCTGAAATATTTTTCGGTGTTCCAGTCTGAAATAATCTACTGTGAGAGAAACAGATCTCACACCATTTAGTCCGATGAGCTTTCTACATTGACTTCAGCTAGTGTGCTTTCCTCTATGGAGAGCACAGGTCATGATGAAAAATAGAATATGAAAATTCAAAATTTATTGAAAATTACTTTTTGATATTTCTTTTTCATTGGTTATGACAATGACAGTTAATAACAACAGCTTAATATAGGAAACTTGCACTTGCTTAGCAACCAGTAAGCATCTTTGAAAAGAGATTAAAGGATTTTGTAGGCTATTGCAACGAAAAGTAGAGGTTAAAAGGGAGCTAGTTTGGTGATAATATATTGAATATTGCAAAACATACAAATACTGTCCCAGTTTATTATTTCATTTTGCAAAATGGAGCTTTTCTTTATGTAACCTGGCAATGGTTTATTAAAACTGCTCCAAATAAATTTCTAATGGACTGTTTAAATTTCCTATAAAGTGAGGTGACCTCCTTAGTAGGAAGGAACAGATGGGCAGCGTGACACAGTTCCTTAGACGTCAGAATGGGCTTTGCTTACACGAGTGGATCTCACCTATGCCTGGGTGTGAAGTGGAACAATTACGTACTGAGAACATATTGTGGAGGCAGATTTATTAATTCAGCCATCAAAATTATGAGCAAAATATTTACGGTTAAATTAAGGTCAGAAGTGTGAAACAAATGAACCCCTGCTGAATTCATTTTCAAAAGTACAGGGTAGGATGACAGTGGTTGAGTTCTCAAGGTGAAAATATGAGCTTTATATCTGAAATGTTGTGCCTTTCTCTTGTTTATTTCATAATAAAAAATGATCTATAACCTCCTCCTTTTATGCTTTGCCCTCCTTCCCACAAGGGCAATGGGAATTATAAACCTAACAAAACTATATAAATTTTGGTAAAATTTAACCTTTAGCTACAACTGTTGAACTCATTATTTCCGTGGGACTAGTGAGATCCAACAGAACAAAGAATTTGTCTCGGGGGATTTAACGGAAGGGTCTAAGGTCTGACCCAGCTCTCAAAGAAATCAATGTGAACTTTTCCAGTGATTTCAGAGAAAACCGGATCAGATCCAACAGTCTGAGAATTCTGAGTTAAAGCTGAAATTTATCCCAGTTTGTCTTATGTGCCATTTCAGCTTTCTCTCCAGTCAAAAACTGCCAGAGTAAATGAGAATTTACTCAACAAAGCTTGGTTTAATATTGCTTGATTTGTGTTTTCTCACGGCTACTCCTTCATACCCTATTATCCCAAAAGAAAGAAAATTAAGCAAATAAAAACAAAAAATTCACTGTACACATAGTTGTTTTTTATAAATACAAGCCAGTTCCTAATGGGGACAACACAGACAAAGGGAAATGTATCTGTGCTTTAAAATCTGGTTTTAATATATAAATAATTTTACTGTAAATATTTATTATTGCAAATTGAAACCAAAACTGTCAAAAATATTGCGAAAATTCATTCTCTGGCTTTTATGCATGTTGATTTTAATGGAACTAGCTGTAAATCAATGTTTTCTAAAGACAAACATCTGGCAATGGAACTAGCTGTAAATCAATGTTTTCTAAAGACAAACATCTGGCAAAGACCTTTAGTTCCTTTTTAGTTACCTAATTTCAGTTACTCCAAATGAAGAACGCTGATGGTATATAAAAGCTATACCAATAAACTTCACAAATACTGTAGCATTAGTTCTATAGTGTGGGTAGGCAATTGCTCTTCCTCAACCCTACAGACCCTTCATGCTTTCTGCTCTAAAAGTACATATGACCTGTCCTTCAAATATCTTTTTAAAAGAAATATTAGTACTGGCAGCCAGTATGTTGTAGATGAACCCTGGCAGAACAGAAGTATCTTGCTTAAAAAAGTACCTGCCCTGCAGCATTTAACAAGAATGTAAAATCCTAAACTAGGTCAGCCTTGTAATTCTGAGCAGTCTTCTCGTGACAGGAGCTGTGTAAACAACGTGCTAAGTTTTTCTCTGCAGTTATCACCCTCATGTTTGCCATATGTCTCTTAGCCTGTTTTTATGATTTCATTGTTGCTATTGTTTGGTACTTAAAGCTTTTATTCATGGACACTGACAAGTTAGAAGGAACGCAGAGCTGGCAGATGTGTCCACCCTGGCCACAACAGGCAGAAGTTCTCCAGGTCACAGCCAACAAAGTTAATCCTTGTCCAAAAAGGTGTATCATCTGCATTCTGAGAAGAACTTCACCCCATATCTCAGGATTCCTTACTGGTTTTCTTCCTTTGTGGTGAATGTTATGTAATTTAAAAGAGCCCAGAGGAATATGAATGCTTTAAGAGGCTCAGCACAGTCTCTGGTAGTGGCTGTTGGGTGACAGCAGCTGGGAGCCTGACGAACAGCCGAGCCCAGCTCAAGCAGCAAATGTTGTGACTGGAATGGGGACTGATAGACGACATGTTTCCTTCCCTTTCCCTCCATGGGATATTTCTATTCTGGAAAATGGAATATGTCCATTTTCTTGGGACAAAGTCACTAAGGAACAATTACAAGTGTTCCAATTTTATCAGGATATATTCGGCAAACTTAGATGTTTAAGCAGGACTCAGATGAAGCATTACTGTGTCAAGGGCAAGTCATTTTGCTGAATGGAAATAAAAAGCAACAAAGTTAGCAACAAGGAAGAATGCTTGAATTTAAGCAAGAGGGTAGGAAAACAATTCCTCTTAGAAAACATTTCCTCTTAGAGAAGCAAGTATTTTTCTTTCAAGTGTGTATATCTCAAATAAATAGTTCATTTTCATATGCCATAATATGTTATTTAAAATGGCTTTTATGATCAGGTGTACTACATTTCAACATATATTTGGGGATTTTTTTTTTTGTTTTTGTCATCTGTACAACCAGCAATTATTCAAAGCGGACACACAGGACAATTAATACTAAAATGATTCCTGCAATCTATTCAAGTATGATCATACTAAAAATATTTTAGAGAGAAAATATTCATTTACTCTGATAACAGCTGATTTCAACAAATGTCAACCAAACTAATTTAAGAAGATAAAGTAACGTCTAGATGTAACCAACCTTTTATTGTCCACTGGAACACTGTGCTCTGTAATTCTGTTGTCCTGAGTGTATTTTAATTTGCTGTCCATAATTAACACTTTTTCTGTGAAGCAGACTACACCATCACAGCACACCTCTTAATGACATCTATGAAAAAAATAGTGGCAATAAGCTTGAAAGTAAACACAGTTAACAAGCAGCCCCCCTTTACTAACCTCTTTACTACTTAGTTTAATTATGTCACTGGAACCCATGCTTAGCATTACCCATAACAATTAATGAGCTGATTCTTCCAAAGGCATCTGCTCCTATTGACCAGTAATCCAATCAGGCTAACCCCTGCATTTCAGGGAATAACCAATAAGGAAGGAGGCAGGTAGTCGTGAACTCTGCAGCTCTACTTCCACACTCATTAACATTAGTCTTGTGAATTAGCAGACCACCTGCCAGTACAAATTTAATCTAGGTCAGGCATAAATCTATATTTCTGTCAAAATAACCGGAGCATACAATATGGTGTTTTGTCACCTTTTGTTGGCTGCACAGGGATAAATAGTACTAATCGGGCATAAGGTCTGATAGAATGAAAACAAGCTTTTACTTTTTTGTGTGTAATTATTTAAATTACACTTGAATCAGGAGAATTAATTTATTCCTGTTCAATTCTTAATGCATGTGGCCATGGCATTTTTCAACCCAAAGTAACTGTTGCCCCAGAAGGTATGAGATTAAATTGGCCAGGTTTAGTTATTAAGGACAGAGAAGGAATTAGGAGGGACATTTTGTGCCTCACTGAGTTTATGTTGCTGCACAGGACAAAATGAGCAGACGTTGAACTAAATTAAGTCACTGGAATTAGAGGCGAAGTTTAGAAGACAAAGTAAGCAGTCAAACCTGTTCTTAGAAAGAACAGTGTTGCCTCATTTTTGCTTTCTTTGTGCAGTTCCCTAGAAAGTTGTCTGTTAATGGATGTACAATATGTGGTTCAAATATCCCCTCAAACAGCTTTCAGAAGGCAGATGGCTGTCAGCTATTGTACAGTAACTTCTTTGTATATATATGTTGATATATTTCTACCAGTTATCTGGGGTTCTTCATATTAGCTATTGCACAAACTGTAGTTTCGTCCTGACAACGTATTGCAGTTTGCATTGGTTTATTCCCTCATGTGACATTCCTGTCACTCAGTGACTGTCCAGGAGAAACAAAATCTACTGAAGTGAAAACAGAGACTGGAAATGAAGCCTAATGCCAGAGAAACAGAAAAGCACAGATGAGGAAAGTAATTTTCAACACAATCTTCCACTGTGTATTTTGTAGTAATTTTCAATTTTTATTTTTAAATGTGAGAAGCAATGAAAGACTCTCCATGTAACACAAAAGAAAATCAGGTCTTCTTTAATGTAAGGGTGCTTTTACACCAGAAGAAAGATCTCATTACCATGACAAGATCTGCCACCACCTGTTCTCTCCTTGTACAAGTGGAGAAATACAGATTTAGATCATCTGCTAATAAAACACAAGGCTTGTGACCCTGCTCTTAATCTCAGACTTACACTACTGTTTCTGATATGAATATCATGGATCTGCTTTAGATGAAAATTATCTCAAAAGTATTTATTTTGTCACATTTTTATGTGAAACAGAGCTGGTGTCTTGGGAGATCATAAAAAGAGTAAGAAATAATCTAAAGAGTCAAAGAATTTAAATTCACTTTGTTAAGAATGGAATATTACAGAGATGGCAGGAACAGGTGCAAAAATGGGCTTAGAGATTAAAAAAAAATATGATTCTTCTCATTCAGACTCGTTATATTCTGAACAGGAACTTTCTTTACATTTCAGAGTTACAGAGAGAGAATTAGTTTCTGTACCTATGCAGCTAAGATAAATTCTGGAGATGGTAATAACATTCCATAATGTGTTATTAACAGCATAATCATTGCAAAATGTTCATAATGAATTTCTAGTTGTCAAAAAAACCCGGATCAGACTGGAAATATGTTCTATGTTTTACCTATGTGCGTTAGGTAAATAAGCAATCTCTTCTCTGACCACATAATGACTAAGAAAAATGCAGGTTCAGAAGGCTTTTCTTGTCTTGCTTGGGGGCCAATTGAGCATGAAAGTGCTGCCTGTCCTGTTAGATTGTTTTTTCACTCCCAGGAGCCCTTTGCATTGCGTTAACTTGCTCTCCCCAAGACAGATTTACTAGAGAAGGGGCTAGTCCAAAGAAGGGTGGACTTCATTGCTTGGTGCTACTGGGAGCCAGACACCAGAGCGCTTCAATTTCTGTGATTCCAATTGCAACACTTCAATGTTCTCAAATTTAATAATTCAGATTTTTAAAAAATATTCAGACTACCTACCGGAAATTAGATTATTTAATTTACTTCTTCCTCACCAACATTCAGATCTGTTGATCCCATCTATTCTATCAACAAACCTTTACATATATAAAAGACCCTTCTCTCTCCATACTTTTTCTTTTCTAGGCTAAGCAAGACTCATTTTTTCAACTTTTCTTCACATTCTATGTTTTCATAACTTTTTTTCTGGGCTCTTTTCAATTTATTCCCCTCCTACATGTTCAAAGTGTGTTAGATAAAAGCCAATATGATTTTCAGCTGAAGAACTAGACCTCACCAATGTCACACAGACTGCAGCAATTTTCCCCCAGATATAACATGCAACACTTATTAATTAACTAAGAGCTAAAATTAGCTTTTGTTGTTGGTTTGTCTTGAAAACCGTAATATTCCTGTCTCAAGTTCAATTTGAGGAGCACAAAGGATTAGTTTGATATGTTTTGTTCTTGACATCTATAGTGCTTGCTGCTTAGCATTGCACTTTCCCCTGAGGGCTTGTAAGTTTATAATTTAATAATTTGTTATAGATTCTTCCCTGGAGTACCTTTTATTTTCTTTTAAAAAATAGAAAGTTGACTTGTCCTTCATGTACTCTGTGATGTTACCCTTCATTGTTAGTGGTACAGGCACTGTGGTGACTAGTTCCTGAAGTATTTTAGCATGAAGTTTGTTAGTTGATACTGATTTGTGTATATCTTGCTATTAAATAAATGGGTTTTAGTAAGCTGGCTTGGGCCAAAACCAAGGAAACATGATAATCACTATTTAAAACTTAGTCATTTTGACTCCAAAGTGATAGAAACAGTTTTAGTCATTTTACGAACAACATTGGGCAACATCTTCAGAATTTTTTCAAAAGTATCTGGTGAATTTGGGGGCTCACTGGATATCAGTCAAGCAAGGTCCATCATAAGGAGTGTAAACACCATGTAAAGAAAGAGACAGAGAGCTCACACTATTTATAAAAATCGCAAGTACACAAGTAGGTAATTCAAAATTTTAATATTATGCTGTGTCTGTAGAAGTAAATTAAGCATTGGAAGGGAACAATTCTGAGCGCTTGACTTTGTACACTGTATCTTGGCATGTTTCAGCCAGTCCAGTTGACAGTCTCCTGGAGTACTTCTGGTGATGGTTCAGGGATTAGCATAAAACAAAAGCATTCTTGTTTGGCAATTTGCATGGAGCTACACTACTTGTTGTCTGAGAGTATGGCTGTAGCTATTCTATCCTAGCGCTAAAGAAAAATCAAATGCATCCTTAGGTTATTATCATAGATGTACCTATGTTATACCAAGAAGTTAAGACATGGATTCAAACTTCTCCAAAGCTCTGTTCAGATTTGGGGAGTTTTGCTGCATTTTAGTTTATATATACGGGAGGACACACTGTCCAGCTTCTTAGCTAAACCCACATCAAAGAACCACTGAGTCTCCAAAGTTTGTGTACATGTGTAAGGTGCAAATACACACAGAGAGACACATATACAGACAGAAAGTGCAAATAAAAGTTGTTTAATGCAAAACATTCAAGGTGTGTTTTTTGCAGAGCTTGCTGTCTGTGTCTGACAATATTTTTCACCAAGAATGACTTTTGTTCAACGACATTCCTTTAAACTTGTCTGGGAAAGCAAACAATAATGAAACTTTGAGGGCACATGGACCAATACAGCAACAGAAAATCCTTCATGATTTTGATGACAGCAGAAAAGAACAAAGACACTGAAACCCCAAGTAAATTTAACAGACTTGTCTCCTGTTGTGGGCTTTTTAGCACAAAAACATAGCAAATGTTGAGGGAAAGTGCAAGCAAAAGTGATGTTCTGATTAAGCTCTGTTCTGTAATTAGAAATACAAAAAGAGTTATAAGTTATATGTTTAATATCTGAAGATGAAGTCCTTAGCTTGCCAAAATTTCACTGTTCTCAGGGAGTTGTCCCTGAGAAAAAGATTCGGGAAGGAGGTTATTTGCAGCACATAGCAAGTTAGAATGTTCCAGAACAACTTGCAACAGATTTTCTCAGTCAAAAACTTAAGTATATTCCAATAGTTTTTTTTGGTGAAGTATCTGAGTGACTACACACTGTTTCAAACCATGGGAGTTTAGGTTGTCTCCAGCGACAGTTCTACTACAGTACTACTTTTTTCTCAGTATGGTTAAAGGATGATTACTATTTCAATGTTACTTCTTCATGTATTTTAAACTTCACCAGCTTGCCATCACCATACACATCAGAGGTATTTTTGGGCATCACTGGTGCCCTAGGGTTCTGTGTGCTGTGTATACCCCCAGTGAATATTCACTTTAAGAAATGCAGACGTCAACTTCCTGGCTAGTAGGCAAGCGGGCAGATATCCTACACACACAAAAGAGACCAGACAGCAGGGAGGCCTCAAACACTTGATCTCAAACAATTAGAGGAAAGCAGTAGCTGAAAGCATAGAATTAGGCTCTCTGAATTAAAGGATAAGGTTTCTAGTGAGAGATACAATTCCAGCTTTAGATTGGTTAGATGTTATTTGTGTTTCAAAGCAGACTACATTCAGATTTTAATTAAAACATATGGGCTCCACATTGGCTTAACAGTCAGAATTTACTAATCTGATTGCAGGATCAATGGTATAATTTGCATGAGTATCTGAAATCCAACCAAAACTTACAGTAAGTTATTGAATCAGAAAAGAGTCTGTGTCAAAGGAAAACCTACACAGACTAGACAAATTAATTGTCTAAGTAGTTGGCCTATTTGAACAATTCCCTATTTGCTCCCTCTGTCTGGGTTACTATTGACCTAATGTAAGCTTTGATGTAGACCAGTACTGAAAGAGCTGATCTTTTTATATTTTATAGTCAAAGACTTTATTTTTTTTGTACCTGTAGGCACCTTACTTCAATTATGATTGGGGAGTATCCACAATTGCTCTTGATTCCAAAGTGCAAAGGAAAGTCAGGTCTGGGGGATTGCTAACAAAAATTCCTAAAAAAGCATTTACCATAACATCTTTCAGAGTATTTGAGATCTTCAGAAGAAAAATGACTGATATTCCATGAGATTCTCATGTCAGTCCCCTATAGCACAGTCAAAATCTCCACGATCACAGGGAAATCTTATAGCTACACTTGCACAGAGAGAATGCAATGGAAACAGGTTGGTTTGCTCTTATATTTTCTACATTTTAGCAATAAAACTAATGGAAATACTTATGTCAGAATGTGTAAGATACTGGTGGCTGTTAGTCAGAATGGAAAATTACAGATAGTACAACCGACGATTATTGTGTTGCCAGCAAGTGAAGAGTTACTGGCCTCTGCTCAAATTCAATAACACATACTATTAGTAATGAAACTCTGAGTATTTAAATATTTTGATGCATTTCAGAAAATTTAATGATGTTTTATGGATTGAGAATGATGATACACTCAAGCACAAAGGTACATTTTAAACATGAACATTCTTTGTCTTTATGCAGACATCTTGATACAAAGCCATCAACTATTTAAGGAAGTGGTGGATTTTCTGCAGACCAGGATGGATGTGTTTGCTACCGCTGAAAGTCTCTACCTCTCTCTCTGACAGCTAATGGCAGACTTAAGCTAAAGGGACTGTTGTTTTGTAGCTAGGTGTGCAGACTGCAGACAAACCCTGCTTTTTCCCAGGTTATTCGTTCCTCTCTCTTTGACAGAAGCCATTGCTCCAGTGTTCAGCTGGCTGAACGACTGTGTGTGTGTCACAGCTCACTTCAGACAATCTCTGATAGGTTTAACCTGGTGATAATGGTGAATAAGACCCTATTTTTTTTTTTTACCTGAAGAACCTATGAGACCTTATACAAGTCCTTTGAGACTCAGGAAATCAGGAACACTGTTTACAGCAGAAAACAGCTGGAAAAGGTATGACCTTGCTCTGGTGACCTCACATTCCAAAGAGGACAGCAGCTGCCTCAACAATGGATGGCCAAACTTATAAAACTTGCTTTCTGCCTCTCTGTTTTTCTCCTTGCAAGTAAAAGAGGAACAAATTGACAAAGCAGCTCCTGGTGATATTTTGCCTGGCTTTCTAGAGACCATTTTGTCTTTTCCACATATGTTCAGTTAGATACGCTGCAATGTGAAATACATTGGCAAACATACATATGGATGAACACTTGGGGATCAGCTGTACTAGCAAAAGTCTTTCAAATGCCGTAGCAACCACCAAGACTGGCTATCATTACTCTCAGAGTACACAGAGAATTTTATGTCTGGGAGGTTCTCAAACAACAAGTGCTTCCCAATATGGCCTATGAATGAGTTAATCAGTAGGTAAACTAGAATATGGATTTGCAGCATGTTTACTCTTTTATATGAATGCTTTTACCACAGCTAAGCCAATTTAGGTTGCACAACAACTGTTCTCCCTGTTACTCAGGGAGCAGGCTTGGGGACGTGCCACACTACTAAATGTCATCCCAGAGGGAGCAGCACTCATGGGCCTGCAGATCCGTTCACTTGAATCTGCCTGAACTCAGTGTGATTAAATATTAAAAAGCTGATCTGAGGGACATTGGGATTTACCATATCCAAAGAGAAAAACCCAGGCACAGAGACAACAGCATGTGCTGCATTGTAAATTTGGGATTTTCTCCTCCCCTTAAGCCAAATAGACTGTAGTTCTCTATTTGCAACATAGATTTTGGAGTCATTATCCTCAGATTTCAACCTCTATTCAGAATTCCCAACAGATGAGAGTTTACAATTAGGGTTACGCCATCTTCTTCACATTCATGGGAATGTCTTTAACACCTTCCTGCAGTAAAAATACACAACATTGTCAAAAACGATACCACTGGGCACAACCCAGTTGCCCAAAGATAGTCCTTTATCACTAGAGATTCCTAGGCTTTCTCATCTGGTCTTCAGCTGTTGTTTCAGAAGGGCACATGTTTTCTGAAGACCTTGTGTGACACAACTACTACTGTTGATGTCTCAAATGCTCTAAGGCATCTCAGATGGTGCAGGAATAATCAGTCTTCAGTTATTGCTACAAAATCCATTATTGATCATCTGTCAAAATATGAGACACCACTGATCAATCAAGCCTTTCATAAGTCATCTAAGGGCAAAGGATTTTATAAACAGATGGTCCTCCTGTGATGATTATGTCAAGCCTTCCTTTGCAGTCTTAAACTTGCGAGGCTTCTCCGTCATTTTTCTGCATTTGCCTAAAATAAACCTTGCCATCTACTGCTTACTGCTAAAGACAGTTAACCACAGTGCAAAGGTTCTGCATAGCTGCATTTCACTCCAAAACAGTGACATATGTTGTATGTGTTACACCATGATCCAGAAATTGTGATTTAACTTGACAAAGCTGGAATATTTGCCTGTAGATAAAATTTTTCCTTTTTTTTTTTTTTTTTTTTTTTTTTGGGAGGGGGGAATAACATTTATAGGCAGATAGTAATCTATCTTTTCACATCATTGAGGGGAACTTTCCAGAAACAATAGAGAGGTAAGGCACTTAATATAAGAACTGCAGTAAAAGTGCAGATAGAGGACAATGTAATAAAGAAATCAATTCCCCAAAACAAACAAAACCCTACAAAGCATTCAGAATGGATTTTAATTATGTCCCATTTTCATAACCATGTTGAATTGACATATTTCTAATGCAGATTCTTACCTTACTACCAAGCCCCCAGATTCTTGTTTTAACAGCAGTTTTTAGTAGTTAAATAAAAAATCAAGTATTTCACTGCTTAGAGCAGGCATTAACATGAATGCTGGTATCTAGGCTTTGCTATCATTTACACTAGTTTGTAACGCTTAACATTTTCATTTTCAAACGATCACATAGAAAAAGCCAATCCTCAACTACAAATGCATGCACCACATGATTTTGATGGGATGGCAGGAACATCCAAGAAACAAAGAACATTCCACCAACATCTAGAGTGGTTCCTTTGTAATGAAAATGTGTACTGTCCTACCATCCACTCCTGCCCTGGTAACTACTGCTGCAGCAGCCTGCTCACTCATTGAGCCCGATGGACTCCCCAGTGCCTTGGGAGAGTGCATGTGGTTACAGTGCAAGCAACCTCCTTCACATCCAGCCCAGAGGGACAGCGTTTATTGCCTCTGCGCTAGCTCCTACAATCATCAGTCCAGCGGCTGTGGAAAACTCAGCGCCCCGTTAATCCATTTGTGCCATTTACAGTTCAAATCAATGAGCCAGTGCTGCATTTCTTTCTGGGGTTTCCTGTCCCTCTCGGTGCACTCTCTCCTGCTCAGTCCTTCCCCACAAGCAGCTCCGGGTTTTGCTCTCAGCAGCAAGTTACATGCAGCTGGCAGCAACTGTCTCACTCAGCTTTTCTGCTCCCAGGTGTTTCAGCTCCTCATCCAGGAGCTCCCCATCCAGCCTCTGAGCATTCAGGAAACATGTTTGGCCTCACCATCTACCCTTGGCTTCCTGTAGACCTCATCCCTTTCTTCTGGATGTTCAAATGCTTTTCATGGGAGAGTACTCCTTGGCATCTGCCAGCTCTATTCTTCTCACAACCTGTTCTTGCATGATTTGGGACTATAATCCCATTCCAATAAGCTAAAATTGACATTATTTACTGTTGCCAGTACTGCAGCAGCTGCAGCACAGAACAATTCCTGATGGGAATCACCAAGATCCTCCCGGCTAAACGTGACTGCTTCCTTACCTGCAGTTTAACTTGCTTTCTTGTCAGGAGTCTGAGTTTACGAGCATGGGCGAACAAGGAAAGATGTCAGACAAGAATACATAGCAATCCTATGAGCAGCAAACTGGCAACTCTTCTGCATGCCTTTTCTCTATAATTTGGCTCTTTGCAAGGCAAATTATATGTGACATAGAAGGATTTCCTATATGAACTTGCAAGGAGTCATTCACACCCACAATGTTGTACAAGTCATTCAACATAAAAAGTATTCTGAATAATAAGAAAAACAGATTCAAACTGACAATTATTGCTCTCCAGATTACAAGGAGCTTGGCTGCAATCACACCTTCCTGCTTGTTTTGGTATACAACCTGGCTTGGCAGGAGAGAGGTCCCCATGTACAAAAGTGTCTGAGAACCTCTGATCCAAACAGAACAAATCCATCTATAGCCAGCACAACACTGCTTGCCTCAGAGCAAGTCAGATTCAAGTTCCAAAGATCCGAAGACATAACCTCCTTTTTCATGATCTCTGCTCTTCTTTCTCTGCCTTTCACAGCTATTTGAAGATTGTTGGACTTAAAAATACGTATAGATGTAAATGTATTTTTTCTCAACTGACCTAAATCTGTCCTTTCAAGCACAGCACCTGGCTGTTAGCTGTGGAGGCCAGTCTTTGCCCTGGGGAGAACGGCCTGGTGGACCTGCAGAGAAAGTAAAGTTGACTGTAGGAATCTCAAACCCGTACAAACGGACCAGGTTTGAGAGAGGATCACAAGACTCAACTTCCTTTACTTCTAGGACTTTGCTTTGAGCTTTTTCAGGTCATTGGCAATGGAAAGTTGCTTGCTTCTGATGGCTCTATGGTGACTCACGACAGGGAATGTGGCCTGTTTGTTCCACTTATCATGGGCTGATAACCATTTTGCAAAGCCATAATTAGCAGTGATGACTGAAGTCTCAGCAGCCATACTTAAGGCCAAAATGGCTGGTGACTGCTGTGTCAAGGTTAGACCATGCTGTTGTCCCTGCTCCGTGGACAGAACTCACCAGGACTGCTAATCAACACATTTCATAGGCTCTATCTGCCCATGCAATTTCTCTTTAATCCCTTATTACAGGACTGACAGACTTAATAGCTGTTTTTAAAAACAGAAGGAACACATAGAAAGACCTATTTTCTAGCATGCATTATATATAAAAAATCAGTCAGCTGGCAGGGAACCTTTGCTTTCAAAAATACAGCTTTGCAAGCTAAAACCCAGCTGGGATGAAAGGCAACTTTACGTAAAGGCAGTGCTGCTCTGCCTGTCATTCTCGCTGCTCTCAAAGTAGTGAGGACTGCTCACCACCTCATATAGAGCTGCAAGAAAGAAAGAAAGAAGGAAGGAAGGAAGGAAAAGAAAGAAAGAAAAGAAAAGAAAGAAAAGAAAGAAAAGAAAGAAAAGAAAAGAAAGAAAGGAAAAGAAAGAAAGAAAGAAGATTCTCACAAACATCAACTGATGCCAAAGAAATTTGCTTATTATAATCCCTGTGCTTTGAAGCATAAGAATGACAATCACCAAGATTTGTTACTGTTGTGAGGTTTACTGAGAGATTCATCCTGTTGAGATTTCTGGAAGCACAGGTCCTGCAGAGGTTATGTGTATGGATGCTCAAGCTTCAAAATGTGGGCACTCATGCTCCATTGTCTGATGATTTTCAAAAGTGTGTTTGGGCTTTATCAGTTCTTTGGCCTTTGGATAGGTTTCCAGCATTCAAGTTCAGCTAAAATGTGCAAATTTTTCTTCTTTTTTTCTTTTTTTCTCTTTCTCTCTTTCTCTCTTTCTCTTTCTCTCTTTCTTTATCTCTTCCTCTCTTTCTTTCTCAGCAGCCTAGCTTCTGGAATTCATTTATTTGGTGATTATTTTATACAATGTGTTGAACAATTCAAGGAATTAATTTAAGTTGCTCTGTGTAATTTCAATTTAAAGTAAAAAAGCTTGTGGTCAGTTTAGTCCAGAAGGACTGTTATTCTACCTACTCCTTACAAGTATATCGTCACTGTTTTTTCATTTGGAGTCCTCCATTTGGAGTGTTTGATCTCGATTGTTTTCAAGTAAAGGCTTGAATTTTCACCATGGAGAATTTGTCCTAGTTTGTTTAAGATTATGAAATTTAACATGAAGGCATCCATTATCAAAAGCTGTTTGACAAATACAAAATGTACATTTAATTCAATAATAAGGTTTAAATCAACCTCCAGTCAGCAGCAGGTGAACAACGTTCCATCAACAAATGCAGCATAGAGGGGTTTGCTCTTCTCCACATTTTTCATAAATATTTTCAGATCTGAAGCAAAGCTTTACATAAACGTTGTAAAGAAAAAACCTCTGAAGGATCTGAATTTTTATCCTGCTAAGCACAGAAAGCACTGATGAGTCATTGCAATGCTTTTCCAAACTTATCTGAACATGCCTGATGTGGGATTTGTGTTGGGGATGCATAGGCACAACGGCACTCAAAGCATATCCTGGAGTTTCTGGCTGCAGTCTAGTTGGAAGGATCTTGAAGCAATTTTCCTTGGGGCTGCCTAGGGTTCTGTCAGGCAGAAACAAGCCTGTAGATTTGCAAACATTAACAAGTAATAATAAAAAAAAAAACCACTAAAAGCCAAGCCACTTCAAAGCTCAGTGTTTTGGAGTTTGGCTCATTTGTGTTTCTAGTGAAGAATCATAATATCAGAGCATACAGCTTCCAACTCAGTTGCAAAACTTGCCCACGATGCAGTGGGAAAGATGTTGGAGGGTTCTGGCCCCGTTTGCCTGCACCTTTGCTGCTCCCCCCAGGGAAGCGATGCTTCAGTGCCGCCTAGTGTCTTCCTCCTCCACACAGGGGTCATCCCTGCAAGACACGGTGCCACTGCTACCTTGTGTTTGCTCTGTGGTATTGAACAGTGATTCTATTTTTTTTTAATACTGTAAGCACAGAGCTCTGGAAAGGAGTTTGTGATTCGAGATAGTGCTTAGGTCTGATGAACAGCCATGGTCTAGTCAGAGCTGCAGGTCGCTGTACTGCCTTTGGTGCCCCTGGACAGGGTTAGGCAGCTTCCCTGGGGAGACCTGCTTTGAGACAGTCAGTAGGGTAAGTGCAAGTATATGTCCTCAGCCTTCCCTTCTCCTCTGCAGCTACAGCACCTTCCTCAGGGCTGCCAACAGGTGCCTCCATTCACCCAGGGCTGATCCTTCTGCTAATAGCAGGCATCTGCAAAGGCCAGGAGAGGAGGGAGAGGCACAGCTGTCCGCCTCTTGCACTAAAACAGAGGATACCACCTTGCACAATTATACTGAGGTGTCATAACAAAGGCACAGCACCAGTGATGGATGAGGACCGGCAGGCAGAACAACCACCCCCTACTCTCTTCTTAGACATAGTCAAAATTATAGATCCACACTTCTGTTTATGGAGTCTCCTCACAAACCCCATTTATCTTCTGTGTTTAGCTGAAACTGCAACTGCACACCCCACCTCACGCAGAAGACCCTGCTAGCATGGGGTAGCCTGGGGTAGAACAGCTCCACCTTGCGACACCCTGCTGGGAATGGGGAGGGAGTGGGACATACACACGAGTTTTAAACCTTGAGGAGTAGCGTGTTGAACTCAGGTCAAAGATCTGCTTCAGTCCTCTAAAAGTTCCTTTCCTAAACTGGAACTGAATGAAGACTCCTGAGCATTTCAAACTGTGCAAGGCTTTTCCCTGCTTGGCTTGTACTTCTGTATTGAGCTCCAGGTACCAGACAGGGCAACTCAAACTGCTCAGACTCCCAGTACAAATCCAGGAAATATTGAACATTTCAGAAAAAAAGGACAGAAGCTCAGTTATTGAGACTAAAGGAAACTTGTTAAATAGGAACTAGAGAGGTGGTAGATGCCCCATCCCTGGAAACAATCATTCTAAATTTTGAACTGTCTGTGTCTGTGGTGTCCTTATGCTTATTATAACCTGCCTTTTTAAAATTAATATGACAAACCATCCCTCTTTGGCAATGTCTGCTGGGAAGATGAGTTTGAGAAAAGATGCTGCCACAAGCATTTTAAGGGATTTAATTGCCTGCTCTGGCAGCCAATCCAAAGTCTTGATTTAATTTCTTGTATTTTGTCAAGGTTATAATTAGGTTTAAACTTGTGATGAAGACCTGCAAAGCTGAGGAGAGCAAGCTGTTTGTAGCTGGGACCATGGTCTTGTGGGGTATCCCATCCCAAATCCTCCCAGGAACCTTGTCTATAAAGTGACTTACTGTAGTGTTCCCGGTGATAAAAATAAATTACAAAGGCCAAGCATCAATTAGTCACTAGGTTTAGCCTAGGTTTTCCTAATTAGCCCAGATTTTCCTTTCCCATTTGCTATGTAACAGAGTCCTTCTAACATCCAAGGCAAATACAGTTTGATTTTAAATCCCAGGATGTTAGAAACCGTCCTTCATCTCCTTTCCTAATCCCTGGCATTTGTAACACACCCGTCTGTCCCCAAACTCCACACATGCACTGTACTTTGAAGCTGTGAATTTTGTACGACTCATTTCCTGCAAACGCAGTCAGACTCTATGAAGTGAAACTTGCTTAAAACTGACGTGGATATGTTTTATGTCAATATGTTGACACATCAAACAAAACTGAAATGCTACCTTACTTTGGAAAATATATTCCAACTCAATTTACCAGGGAAGTGTCATAGGTAAATATCACAGCACAACCTCTGCGCAAATGTGTTTTTTGCCTTTAGTGACATGTTTGAGACAGAACATTTTTTTTTGGAGATGGTATTTCTGGGCACACTTGGTATCTAGAAATGATGTTTCTTGTCAAATAGTAGTAATTTGTTTCTGCTGTTCAGCTATGCATTTCTCTTATAGACAGGCAAAACAGAATGATCTTCTCTGGGGTAACATCAGAAAAAAAAAAACTGCAGAGTTTACCACGGCTGTTAAAAAAGTACATTTTTAAGTATAACAAAGAGCCCTGTAATGATATTAACAACACAAAATGTAACTGAAGTGGTTAAAGAGGCATATTTTTTTTTCTGCTTTCTTTCTGGTTTTGGTGTCTTTTTGTTTGGTTACTTTGCCCCCATTTCAATTGCCACCTTTATCAGAGACCTTTCTCCAGGCTTCATTAAAGAACCCATTCTGTCACTTTAATCACAATAATAATTAATCGCTGTAGGTATCCTGAAACAATGTGCAAGGATTATTCACTGAATTCCGGGGTGAAAAATAGAAATAAAAATACCAAAACTCTTCCAACTACTCTTTGTGTTTACCCTGCTGATTGTAAACACTGTGAGTAAGGAATCTTGTTTTATATCTTATTTTGGCAGTATGAAAGAGGAGATTGAGAAGAACACTGTCTTGGGACTTACTTGCTTCTGTCAGTATATGTCACAACATTACATTTATTTTAATGAGGGGGAGTTACATTTCGTGTCTGCCTATGATAACTAGATTAAAACAAATGGAAAAAGACATGAAAGCCAGATAGTTCTAAAGCATCAGACATTTTTATAACTAATGAGACCACTCTATTAAATTAGGAAAGATAAACACAGTTGCTTTATAAAAAAGAAAATTTGAAAAAATCTTCATTAATTGGTTTTTAAAACGAAGCCACGTTGGCTAAAGAAAAAAATCTTCATTAATTGGTTTTTAAAACCAAGCCACGTTGGTTAAAGGTAGACAGCAGTGTTTATGCCTCCTCAGAGTTTCCCTGAAGAATTTCCTCTGAAGTTACTGATGCTCTTTGCTGGCAGAAAAGACACATAGACTCAAACAGGACAATAACATGCTCTAGCATGGTA
The DNA here is from genome assembly GCF_000699245.1 of Pterocles gutturalis. Lineage (NCBI taxonomy): Eukaryota > Metazoa > Chordata > Aves > Pterocliformes > Pteroclidae > Pterocles > Pterocles gutturalis. Next base: position 17,000 of record NW_010099935.1, on the reverse strand, counting down.
GCTTCCATGCTGTTTCTATTCCTTGTGTGAACGGCATGAAGAAATTTCAATACACTAAATGTATTGTTAAGGAAAAAAGTATCTCTAGCTGCTGAAAAATACAGTCCTGCAGTTTACCCTCTCATCGAAGCAGCGTGTACAACTGTTGTTTGAGCAGAGAGTACTGTACGATGCCACGCGGTATGTGTTATATTCTGTTACAGCCGTACAGTGTTGGCAATTCTTGACTTACAAGGTCTCCTTCTATCCTCCTGGCGCAGGGAGCCGAGGGAAAGACAGCCGCCTGCTACTGGCTCTTGACGCAAGCAAACTAAAAGGGGTAACATAGTCACCTTCACTTCCAATTCACAGAAGTGGAAGAGACATCTGTTTCCTTGGGACTGTATTTATCCCCAGACAAGAACTGTCAAAGAAAAGCTTTTTTTAAAAAAAAAAAAACTTAAAAAAAAAGCTTTGTTGTTAGACTACAACAGAATGAAAGATAGAACAAAAGCATGAGGAATAGGACATTGCATAGCCTTTAAGTGAATTTAGAGGACAAAAGAATTAACTCACAATTTGCTGTGGGACAAACAAATGCTAAATAATCATTTTAAACTAAATACCACCCAGGCCATCTTTTTTATGGCTTGATGTGACATGTCACAAACTACAGCTAGTTCTACCATTGGAAAAAAGATACTGCTTTGAATTCAGATAAAGGATACAGAAAAATAATTTCTATACAATCCTCTATCAGTTTTTTCTTCATTCTGTATTTCATAATTTATTTTCCCCTCAGCAATATTATTTTCTTCATAGGCAAGGCAATTCACTCTTCTCATGGGCAAATAAACTTGCATGCATAGGTATTCACACATGAGATTTTGTATTGCTAAATGAGCTATTCAGCACTTTTCAAACAACCCAATCAACAGACTTGCTTTATTGAAATTAATTTATTTTTTGTTTGTTTTATAAATCTGCCACCTGTACACCATTTGTTTATGGAAAAACTGCGAGGGATTTTAGTATAAACAAGACGTGACTCTAATCTTTCATTCTTCACTTTCATCTCTCTCCTTGATAATTTTGCATCAAAGTGCTGATAACATCTTTCTGTTCTTCATCATGAACTCAAATACCACATAATTATCTTTTTAATTCTCTATTAACCTAGCACTGGTAGGATTCTTAGCACTGTTGCCTGAATTTGTCCTCTAGTTAATCACCCCAACCCTTGTTCCAAGTCTCAAACCAGATCAAAAAACTTCAGGTTAAGCTAAGGAAAATAACCCAACCTTTTCTTCCAGGCACAGAATTTCCACCCAACACTGCCCACACTTTCTGAGCCTAAGGTCTGGAATAGGTACTGTTCACTCACAGAGAAAAAAATCCTATATATAAGAAAAGCATGACTATAGTCTGAAATTTTCTATTCCTGGAAATCTAGAGAGAAGCCAGTGGCCTGGAGTCCACTTCATTCAATTCAAACTCATTTGCACGGCAGGTAGAGTCAAAGATTTTCTTGGGCTGCATCATGATTTCATGAATTCTTCTATGCTTCCCATTTCCTAAAAAAAGACAGCAAGAGCCTTGGCATAACTAATAGCCATGGTATAGCTGAATAAGACAGAGAGGATATCCTGGTCTTAGCCGCTTGTCCAGCAATAAAGCTGAGGAGTGTGAGGAGACCATGCTTCACATGGCCATAATGCACCCTCTGCTCTTCATTGACTACCAAGAGCCTTGATTTCTTTAGCAGTGAAAGTGGGGACAGAAGCAGTCACCATTTGTTTCAGAGTGTGAGGCAGTTACCAGATGTTCACGCTCAGGTCCAACTCTGAGTGTACGCTTTACTTCCACCTTGCTCTGCAGTACAGCAGGGTCAACAACTCACCCTCCTTCAACATATTTAATTGATTTTGGCTGCACACACTCCATTTTGGTAGGTGCACCACAGCTTGAAATACAGATCTCCATAGCACTGTGTGATGCAAGACATGGGACAAGTGTTGTCAAGGAAAGAACATTTTGTTTTTCTTTCAGAATAGCTAATGCACTCTCTATAGGAAACTTCCAGATGCTCCATTCATGCTGATTTACTCTTAGGCAGAATTCATCTGCAACTTGCATTTTAAAATTGCACAGACCCATTTAGGTTTAATTCATTGATAAAGTAACTTTTTGGTGGGAACATTTTCTTTGACGTTTCCAGTGATTTCTACATTTGAGTTTCCGCTATGCTGTGAAATTTGTGTACCAGGTGTGCACACTCTGTCAAGATACACATTTTGGTAAAAAAAAAGTCCAAGGTAATAACTGTGTCATATTTCATACTTGCTACACGACCTCTATGGCTCTTGCAGGCACATTAGTTTCTCTATGTTTTATCTGAAGGAAATAAAAATAGATCTATTCTCTCATAAAACTTCCTAGGCATGAATCAGTGCAGGGCCTCCTCCAAAGTCTAGTCAGGATGACACACAAGCACCACGGGGTATGTCACCTTAGTCTGCAGAGACACAGAAATGACAGCTTGGGTGGAAAGCCAAGACAGCTACTCACTAAGCAAAGCCTGCTAATTTTATCATTTAATTCTTTTCTCACTTCTTTTATTCATCCCCCATCTTTCCTGGGTCTTGTGATTCCCAAACCTATTAACTGCTTAGATTGGATAACACTACTTTTTCACACATTTGTACAATAGATTCTTCTGTAAAATAAAACGTTTGGAGCATTTTAGTATTTTCTAACAAGGAAGCATAGGAACAAGATGTGCAATAACTGTCTGAGGCACCAGAAAGTACAAATGCTGCCTCGAGAAAGCACAAGTGTTTTACTATCCACACAGCATCTGTGATCTGGGACACCATACAACTTAGGGAAAATTTTCTCGAGGCAACATCCAAGTCACTTAAATTTCAAATAAAAAATATGTTGCTTGCATAGGGGTTTCCTTCCCAGCAGACCACCATTAGATGTCTCTGCTATGTGTTATTGTGAAGGTTTGGCTTCAGTGGGGTCTGTCCCTTGTAAATGAACTGACATGAGTGTTCATGGTTCTTAAAGGATGAAAGCCACACCAGCAGAAATACATTTCTAAGACTGGCTCTCAGGAGTAAAGCTCTGTGGGGCTGTAGAGTCCGAGGCATAATATGGCAATGTAAATATTGCTGGTTGAATTATTTTGCATGGACAGCTGAGCCATCAGAAGGGATAAAAAACTGCAAGACAGGGATGGGCAGAGAGCTGGGGGAAGGCAGTACTGTTGTAGCTCCTCTATAAGATGTTCTTGCTTGGGAACGTGAGACTCAGTTCTGCCACTCTTGTGATTCTGTGAGCCACAGCTGTGCTTCCTTGTTATATTTTCATTTACTATTGCCCTTCCTAGTCTTGGCACTGCAGTCATCTGTTACCAAACTGATGTCCTATGTTGTAGTACTTCAGAAAAGTTTGTAGGCAGTTGTGGAACTGACTTTGACAATGATCTATTAAATGTTTGGCAGCCTGTAAGTGATTGCTCTGCTTTGGAAGGCATAATTAATACTGCTCCAAATGTGTGGGAGCTGTCTCACCTTCCTGAATATATTATGACATTATATTTTCATGTTCAAACTTTTATTATCAGCTTCTGCCTATCAGTGTTGCTTCCATCAAGCATTTCCCACCAGATCACAAGCAAAATAAGTAATTACCTGGCAGATGAAGTTGGCAAACCATTAACCACCATATTTGAAAGGTTACGGCAGTCTGGTGAAGGTCCCTCTGACTGGAGAAGAGGAAGCATAACCCCCATTTTTCAAGAAGGGTAAAAGAGATGAACCAGGGAACTACAGGCCAGTCAGTCCCACTTCTGTGCCTGGCAAGATCACGGATCAGATCCTCCTGAAGGCTCTACTAAGGTACATGGAAAATGAAGGAGAGGTGACTGGTAACCAGCATGGCTTCACCAAGGGAAAATCGTGCCTGACAAATCTGGTGGCCCTTTATGATGGTGTTACGGCATCAGTGGACAAAGGAAGAGCAACTGATGTCATCTGCCTCGACTTCTGCAAAGCATTTGATACTGTCCCGCACGACATCCTTGTTCATTCTGCTCCAGTAGAAAGCTACAAGGCATGGCTGGGATTGATTTGGACAAGTTACCTTACCCTTTTGTATAAAGATTATTTTTGTTGAACAGACACAGATCTTTTTATATGCAATATTTCATCTCTATTACACACATAATGAGAATGGTAACCCCTGTAAAATGAGTGTTCAGCGTGTCAGGATGTGTCAGCTATTCTGATCGATGGTCTCTCTGGCTGTGATACTGTGAGAGTAATCAAAGGTACTAATGTTGGTACAATGATCCTGAAACACATTAAAGCTTCTCAGTGTAGGAAAGAACTGAAAACCTGGATAATCTTTGACTGGCTAACTAACAGTATGCCAGCCCTGAATTTTGGAAAGAACAGAATATAAAGGTTTTGAGCTGCAGACAGAGGACTGCATCAAAGTCAGTCAGTGATGTCCTAATATTCAAACTTTTAGATCTATGAATTTTGCAGCTGATCATGTCATGGGAGCAGAGCCTCAGAGCAGGTAATTGCTGAGATGAATGCTCTTCAGAATTAGTCCTTCCTGCTGGCATTATGTGGCATCCGGGGTTCCAGATATTCATACTCCTTAAGCCGCCAAAAAATTACAGAATTGTACGTCAGGTATTCTAAATCCAACGTACTTCACTGTTTGCTGTCAGAGCAGCTATTTAACCTTTCTGATGTATGACTGGTTCTTTAGCCATGTAAAGTTGGTGCCCATTTTTCAACATAACAGAAATTTCATCAGCCTGCAAATGTTTCTTCACTAGGAAGCAGGCAGACAAGTTCTTAATGTCTGTAGATACCTAGCTTGGGTTTTAGCCACTGGAATAATGATATTTAAGGTATCTCTAGAGATTCTGTGTCAAAAGAGTGCTTAGCATCTAGAGATCATAATGCTGCCAATTTCTGTGTTTCTTAAGTTCTCTCTTATGTCTCATTTTCCCTTTGTATTTTCTCTCCTTTCCTTCTATTAGGCATGTAATTTGATTTTCATCCATTGCCCATTTGAGAGAAATCAAGCTGTGACTTTAATGTCCACAGTTACTGGCAGAAGGTGTGAAGGGTACCCACACAGCAGCTTGGTCAGCAGTGGCATTGGCTAGATGCGTACTGCACACATATAATGATCTGAAGAGAACAGGGCATTGTCTTCGGTTCTGGCAAAGGGGCAGAGTGCGGCTCGTATTTATGCAGCTAAACCTTCCTCCTCCACAAAACATACTGGTCTCATTCAATACCATCTGCTCTGAGTAATCCCTGCCTTGCAGTAACCTCCCAGTTACACCTAGGTCTTTTCTGGGACAGCAGTAGCTATAAAGAGTTTAAAATATATTTTCAGTAATCAGTGAATTGATTAAAGCTGGGATTGTCCTGCCTCAGAAAAGTTTAATGGAAACCTCATGGCTCTGACTGGTTCCTTTTATAAAAAAAAAAAAAAAAAAGAAATTTTGTACTGTTGAGGAGCTCAGTTCCAGCATCCAAATGCAATTCAGGGACAGTCAAAACACTGATTTGCTTTCCTCCCCCTGTTCTTGATATTTAAAAGACAAAATTCCTACACAGTTGTCCCTACCATAGTGTTTGGGAAATGAATCAGAAATGACAGGTAGCTGAATGACATTTTAGAAAAACCCCACTTTACTTTGCATAATTTGCTAATCTAAAAGTTTCACAATGCTACTTAGAATTCTGATATCACCTTGTTTCCCTCTTAGATACAATTCATTAAAACAATAGAGCTTTAGACAGAGAGCTTTCCCTCCAAGGTTGTAACTAGTAACGATGGATGAATGCCTGTACCACCACTCCTGTACTGGCGATTATTCACTTCACTTCTTGACTTCAATTTCCACCACTTTTATCTGTGCATCCCGTTTTTAAAGAATAAAAGGAGCAACAGAATAATGTAAAGTAGTGTAGGGAGCATGTGGCAGTGGTGAAAATGTAGAAATCTAAAGGGAGAGGAAAGATACAGATGAAAAACTCATACAGTGCAATAAAGGCAACAAATTATCTTCAGTATGAAGTAAGGTTTCAAAGACTGACAAAATGTGGCAGAGTAGCAATCAAGTATTAATTCCATAATATCCAAAGTTTTTTGCCTTTTAAAGTTTTTCAGTTAATATATGCTAACCCAAAAAGACAATCAAATAAGACACTCACTGGAAGACTGTCCCCTAACTTAGTACTCAGATTGCAAGTAGAACACAGACTTCAAATATTTTGGCGATTGTGAAAAGGATGTTCCCGAATCTTTTACAAACGTTCGTCCCCATTGCCAGTTTTAAATCTAGAAAGTTTAACACAAAAATGTCATGCCTTGCTTTTTTTGTAGTAACAAGAGCCTTAATTCATCCAATTTCCTGAAGCACTGTGCTAGAAAAGAGAGTGCAGGAGAGCTCCAAGGTTTGTATAATATCCTAGCAAGGTAAGCCGAGACCACAGAAGAACATATAACTCAGTGTACTGTGTCAGAGTGAACATGACAGCTTGGCTTTGGGTGCTGTGCTCATTCTTTTTCTGTCTGTGCTTGCCTCTACCCATTCACCCCATCCCACATCTATCCTATTGTTCCCAAACATAGGCTCATCACAACTGAGACCTGACCATTGCCTCCTCCCTGTCAGTCAAAGCTACCCTTAGTCGTGTTCTTGTCCTGAAGATAGCAGGTCCATTGTACTCTGCTGCTGTCTGCTACGAGCCCATATCTACCCTGCCATCTGCTTTATAGTAATCTAATGTAATCCTCAAAAAAAACCAAAAAAAACCTCCTCTTGCAAATTCCTGTTCTATTGCTCATGTGATTGCTAATCCAAAATCCAAGAATGTTTCTGCTGTCAGTCAAACCTCGTTACTGTTTGAAGGGGCTTCTGTTCCAACCTGCCAGTGAGGCTAGTGCTGGACTGAGCATAACTAAAAATGTGTGTTAGAAAAGAATTAGCTCCCTGGCAAATGGTAGTTACATGATAATGCTACTTGAGAACAGTCATGTTGGGGAGGGGAGGCTTTGCCTGTGGAGAGCTTCTGAAGGAGCATGAATTAACTTTAGGCTACTTGCTTCTGTAGAAAATTGAGCATTGTTCTTCAGACGCGTGTGAAATGAAAGCATAAATACATTTTATATTTAGAACTTACTGAAGTATTTGGGTGTGATTGGTGAGCACTTCTCTCACCACTGTGTTTTGATGAGTTCCTGAGCTCCTTTGCAAGAGCAGAAGGCTGTCTCTTATAGCACATTGAAAATACTCTGACAAAAACTCCAAAGATACTTCTGCAACAAGGTCTCAACTCAACTCCATAGCAATATGACAGCTAGAGTGACAAACATGTTTTATGGCATCAAGTCTTCCCTCACCCTCTGGGAAACATTTCTACCTCCTGCTCCCGAAAAGCTTCCATTGCCTCTGCCCCTCTTTGAAAGGGCTCCTGCCTTAATCACTTCTTTGTCTTCACCTTATTTCTGTTTCATCTCACTAAAAAAATTAGTTCAAGTGTTATCTCTATGCTGCTTACACTGGGATTGACTTCTTTTTTTTTCTTTTCTTTTGATTTGTCTCTTCATATGCCAAGTAAAAATGTTATATTATTTTTCCGACACCACCTCATGCTTTTGAAAGGAATTCAGGAGGCAGTAAGAAAAGCTGCAACTTCATTGCATTTACTTCCTGTTTATAAAAGTCTTCTCCTTGTGTGACCAGAGATTGTGCATTTGGTCCATCATGTCATCTGACAGCATCCCCAGGTTCAGCTTTGGCACAATCCCAGAATGGCTTGGGTACCTTTAAGAGCTTGAGGAAGCTGAGGAGGGCAGGCAGGCAGTGGGCAAGGGTGTTGATTAGATAAAACCAGTGCATACCTGAACTGTAGGCCTTCTTTAAACAGATCATAAAATACAGCAGCCACTCCTTTCTAAACTAAAGCTCATGTCCAACCTGGACAGATTTGTATGTATAGAATCATAGAATCATAGAATGACCCGGGTTGGAACGGACCTCAAGGATCATGTAGTTCCCCCCCCCCTGCCTGTATCTTTTAATTTTACTGGAGAATAATGTATCTGAATATATATTTAAGTTTAAATAATAAAATATATTCTTAATTTTCTATTCTGTTATGTTTTATAGTTTAACATAATGGATGATACCCAGAATTGCAGGGCTAGCAATCTTCTTTGACTTTCTCTGGTTTGGTGGCCTCCATTCAGAATGCTGCATTTAAGGTTTTCTCTCTGTTATGCTT
>NW_010099935.1:0-8660 GCF_000699245.1 Pterocles gutturalis | reverse complement strand
CTATTAATATTAAATTAATAATATTGTTAATATAATTCAACATTTAAATATTTTTCTCTGTTATTAGTATGCTCTTCCCTTTGCTGAAAAACGTAATTTGTTCAATGCTTTGAACAGAAACTGAGCTTTTTGTCAAGTAGAAAATTCATTACAAATGGCTAGTTATCCTTTGTATGTTTGTAGAAAAGTAATGCAGAAGCAAACCTGGCTGAGGGAAAAGTACAGGAAAGGCTCTTTTAATACAGCTTTGTGCTGTTTATGTTGAAGAGCACAAGTATAAGTTCTTTTTTTTTTTTTCTGCTAGATGCTTGCGTTTACTGACCACACACTTCTTAGCACGTTCAAACCTCACAATTTGACAGCCTGTCTTATCACTCGAGCACCAACTCCTTCCTGCTGCACCACTGCACTGAACCTTGACCTGTAGAGATTAGCTCACCCTAGAGTAGGGGGCAAAGGGTAGTTTGGTCTCCCAGAACTTTTGATCTAATCTTTTTTTCTCAGACTTTTAGGGGGATTACCAGAAAATGTAGAGTTTGCTAGTACTTTGGTGATTTTTCTCTATATTATACTTGTTCTTTCCTTCAAAAAAAAAAAGAGTATTTAAATGACACCTTCTGGAATGTGAAACAGTATTGTTGGATTGTGACTGATGAAATGGTACTAGAAGATAATCAGCTGTTGTTGAAGTTAAAACATTTGTTAAACTGATGGCAAACCTACAAGGGCATTACTGTACTGGACATACATAGTCAAAAGACACCAGCATGACCGAGGACTTTAAATTTAATGTGAAATCAAAGAATAATGCAACAAAACTACCTGAAAATAATTATGCAGATCAATAAAAGACCTTTTATTTCTCTGCCCTATATCCAATATTGCCATCCATTCAGATACCAGTTATTCTCTTTTGGCTCCAATGGCACACACTTTGATGTTCTCACAAAGTGAATGAAAGGATCACACCCCAGCAGTGGCAAATACTTCCATGTAACGCTTTTGCCCAAAACTGCACAAAAGCATAACAGTGTGGATATACTCTCTTGATTTCAAGAGAAATCAAACTGAACCCTGACTGAGCATGAACAAAAGTATAGGCAGTTTTCTCACTTCCCTGCAATACCAGATTTGAATGTTCCCATATTTTATTCAACAAAAGGGTTGGTTTACTCCTTCTCTTCATTTGCCACTAGGCTTACAAATATGCAAAAAGTGGGTTTTATTCCTCAATAGGAACACAAAGGCCAATAGGTTATGTGGTTATACGGGAAATCAGCAGCAGAGCCCAAGGCAATGCCTGCAAGATTGAACCCCATGTACACTGTACCAACCAGCAACCCCCCTCTTTGAACCATGATGTCATTTCTGTGCAGTTTCCTTAATAGCAAAAACACAAGATGCTCCCAAGCTCACCTGTATTGCAATGCGTATTAGGAAAAAATTCTTCACTGAAAGAGTGATCAGGCATTGGAACAGGCTGCCCAGGGTAGTGGTGGAGTCACCATCCCTGTAGGTGTTCAAGAAACATGTAGATGTGGTGCTTAGGGACACGGTTTAGTGAGTGAGGTGGTGTGGGTTGATGGTTGGACTTGATGATCCTTGAGGTCTTTTCCAACCTTAATGATTCTATGATTCTATGATTCTCTCTCTTCTGGAAATCCTCAAACTGATGTATCCTCCTCCTAAACCTGAAAGAATACTATTCAGTGCTTTCCTAGCCTGATACCTGCACATGCCGTTCACCTTTGCACCCACTTCTGTTCAACCATTCTCATCTAATTATTCACCCAGTTCTGTAGGTTGGAACCCTCAACAGGTTTGAAAGTTACAAAGCACTGAACACATCTTTTTGTCCACTTGCCCTTTTAAAATCCAGGTTGTGAACTGATTTTTTCAGTCTGACCTTGATAAAAACCATGCAGCTGTGAGCCATGACAGCAGATAATGGAGATGAATACTTCCCAGTTGCTCAGGTGACTTCTCACATGTCATAAAGAGACAACACTCTTTATCACATATATTAACCTATGTTGCATTTCATCTAACAGTTTAATAGTGAATCAACAAAACACACATTCCTAGGAGGTCTTTGGGCCTTTAAATATTTGCCAATTAATTACAATCTGCATGTACCATATTGTGTTCTGAATTCAAACATCTGCTCTGCATATGAGATGTTCTGGAAATTGTGTATTTTTAGCTTGCATTTTCACCCACCTAAGCAAAAGCAATGCCATACAGGACTTACATGCTTCCCAGACTGGGCATTCAGCTTTATGTCCTCAATATCTACGTGTGGGAGCAGAACCTTTCGTTGGACACACACTTTCCTTTAATGAGCCTCTGAACCAGCTGACTTGACAAAGCTAATTGTTAAGTTTCCTCTCCACAAATAAAACATTTTGCATTTTATCTTAGCTACAGTATTGTCCAGTGACTAGATGTGAATAGATGTTATAATAAGCCATTATTTCTGCAGAGACTATTTGAAGTTTATCTTGTGCAGAACACCAGAATAGAGGCCTGCATGTGCTTTGTTTTACTGATGCTTTTAAGTTACTCAGTGAACTGTGATCTTTAAAGAAGCTTGACTTTGATAGCTTTATGTCCTGTTGGATTTTCATCAAAACCAGTGCTAAGCAAGGATCCCATTACTGTTAAAATAGCTGTGTTAATGAGTTACAAACAATGCGAGATGACATGGCTATGTCCCACCATTTTTTTCCTTCTCTTCTTCAAAGCTCAGTCTTTATTCCTTCTCCTGAGGCCCATCTGCAACTCCAAAACCTTTGGTTAGGGAAGGGAACTCCGAAAGGATACCCCAATGTCACACTCCTTCAGGTTCATCCCCATTGTTAGAGGACTCAGCCTCTGGCCAACAAGTTTGTACTTGCATTTGCAAAATGTACTACTGTAGGTTTTTTTCAAGCTGTGAATTTTTTAAATGCAACTGGACTTCTGATATACTAAATTTGCTAGAAGGCAGCAGCATGATATGGATCCTGGAGCTGCCTTGGTGTCTGACTAGGCTTGTAATGGATTTTAATTCATTTGTCTATAGAGTGTTATAAAGGTTGGAAATCAGTATCATGAAATACCAGGGGCGGGGACGTGTGTGCTGTGTGAAGGGGAGGGAGAAGGATGTAAATCCCCATAGAACATGTTTGAAATGCAGGGTTAAGAACAAAACCAAGAAGGATGTGTCTGAATATGAAAAAAAGGACTGTTTCGACCCTCCCTAACCCACAATGAAAAAAAAAAAAAAAAAGCTTCTTTTTGGTCTTAAGTGGATCATTAAAGGCATAGAAGGAAACTTGTGAAGATCACAACACTCATCACAGTGAGTTCTTGGACAAGCACCTGTGGCTTTGTGAAACGGGTCATTTTTCACTGATTAAAATCTGCTGCTCTGATTCATCATCATGTAAAAGGCTCCATCCTGTTTACAGCTATTATGAAAAGTACAGTCCTAAGATAGAATTCTGTAGTGCCTAGAAGCTCTAGAACCTGGTACTGCAGGGTCCAGGCACGGCTTCCCACTCTTTTCAGCTGCCAAAGGAAGCAGGAAATCAGATCCTGGGACATGGGTTCTCTAGTGTTCAGCAAAAGGGAAATTAACACATCCAGCCACAAACAACGTTTTCTTCATCATTTCAGAAAATAACTTTGCATTTTTAGCTCTGAGTTTAGTGATCTTCAGTATCAGAGAGGACTTCCAACAGATCTCAAAAAGCTTGTTCTCAAAAAGCTTCAATCAGCAAAACAATATTGAAAGAGTGTTTTCAAAATACTGAGCCCAGAGAGTCCTTTCTAGAATAATCTAATACAGAGTCTTTCCAACACCCACAATGATGTTGTTCAATTCAGCTGCAAATTTCAATATACTATAGAGGTGTTGTACACTAAGTTATCATTTAACCTACCCATTTAACCTACCCACTTTTCACTAAGTTGAATTTACTTTGGATACATTTATTGAACAAAATAATCTCAGGTGCAAACACTCCAGGCTCAGTGAGAAATGAACACGGCAGTGTCAGCCAGGGAAAGGGAAGAGATTTGAGAGCACATGATAAAGAGTGAAAAGTTAGCCAGAACAAGGGTCGAGATTAAAACATAAACCCAAAGACAAATGATAAATTCAGCAGAATGAAAATAACTGGTTTGACCACATTACTGCAAGCACAGGTCACCTTCTAATCTTTCTATCACTTGGCTAAGCGGTGCGGCTTTCTCTCTAATGGAATATTAATCTGGTTTATTTGTAATTAGTAAAACCAGTCATCACTTAAATAACAAACATTGAAGATAACTCTCAAAAAGGCTTACATTTGGCCTTCTAATTACAACAATGAACTTGCACAGCTCTCCTTAATGGTGGTTGTAACTATTATTCAACAAGGTTTTAAAGAAAACATTAACAGGCAACACTTGCACACCATCAACCATATGCACTCTCACAGGTACAGCCTGAAGGTCACTTGGAACATCAGGTTTGTTTTTTCAATCCATATTTCAAAGGGCTTGTAACTGGTTGGCTGCCCTAGCAGCAGAGCTAGGCTAGCTGGTGTCATGCTTTGTTCCCATGTTCTCTGGTGTGCCTCCCAGGCAAACCTTATGAGTGCTGGACACCAAATATGTACTCAGACCAATTGCAAAAAGTCCAGCACAGGCTCTCTGCCTTTTTTTTTTTTTTTTTTTTTTTTTTCCCTAGTAAGAGCATACCAAATGCTCTCTTAGCAATGATGATAATTATGCACTAGTCTCTGGAGCTTAATATATACTATTTAGCAGTACCTTACTCCTTGCCTTCTGGACACAATGTCTAGAGTGATCCCCTCATGGCAGAGTGCTGTAGACATTCATTTTAACAGCACAACTCTTACACATTACACAACATACATTATTCTCAGCAGTGTCCCATGAAATTAACTGCCTGGATAATTGCAACATTGCAAGGAGCCATTAAAGTTCAGTTTAAATCAGTTCAATCAATACATAGTTTCACTGGGAGAAGTGGAATATTAGTGCAAGACCGGAAGTCTCTGAAGAAATTGCCAACCACTCCCATGCCTTGTGTCCAGTGAAAATTAATTTTGCCACTTTGAACACTAATCCTCACCTGGAAGCATGCTCATGCCTTGGAAGATTAAAATCCAGATTGCCTACCATGCTTCAGATATATTCCTGCAGACACATTCTTCAATACTGCAGCCTGGAAGGTATTGAACAGCATCTTGCCATACTTTATGTATCTTTGTGTGTCGAGATACCAGACAGATATAAGCAATGGTGAAAACCTACTGTATGCCCAGGGCTCCAATCCCATTATTATTTTTTGTTACATGTATTAAAAATTCAGAAGAAGCTATAGCTCATTGCCAGGTTTCTGCTGCTGAAAAATAAAGTTCAATGGCAAGATTCGTAAGGAGGAAGAGAGGGAGGAAGGAAGGAAGAAAGGACTGTACAGTGGATCAAAAGAGAATAATTTCTGTATTTAGTCTTCCTATTGGCAAGTAATTACAGATGACTAGAAATGATTCCAAAAAGAAAATTTCATTTAAAATGCCCCCACATAAAGCATGAGAGACTTTGCTCAAATATATTCACTAGCTCATTAGTGATGGATTGTAGTAATGGAAAAAAATGAGATAAACTTTTTTGGCACATGCACCTTTTAATCATATGAGTTTGAAAATATTTGAATCCACCACTTCGAAGCACGGCGCATGGCACACAACAAGTGTGTGTAGTAAGGGAGGTTCATTTCTTGTTCCAAAGTCCATGGCTTACGCCCGTGTATGCTGCAGATGTAGGAGCATGGTAAGAGCAGAAGAACAAACAAAATTCCCATAAAAGTTTATTACACACCCTGTTTTGGCTACAGTGAACTTTGGTAAAGGGTGACAGTAACAACCTGTTCGTTGGGTCACTTTGTACTTATACGTTTACTCATCTCGCTTTTCCCTCCTCCCTCTCTGGGAATGCGCCAATAAGATGTTCATCCACTTTAAGAATGATGAGTTGCTCTTATCTGCTGTGAAGGCACAAGGAATTAACCCAAGACACTTTCTCAGCTATGAAGAGAGGAGAAGATGATGGTAAATACAAAACAATCATACAATGCTATAAATTTGCATGATGCTTGTTGCAGAGATGTGACTTACTGTAGCTTTGCAGTGGGATCAGGAGGGGCTGGGTGGGCAGCAGTATGGTGCAGCTGGGTTCTAGCACTGACAGAGAAACCTACGCTGACAAACATTAGTACCTCTCATATCAAAGTGCAAAAGGCTTCAGGAGTACAGCAATCTCCAGCCTGCTGCCCTGTAGTCTTCTTGCAGCGGGAAGAATGATATAGCTTGATCTACAGAAAAGAATACAGACATATCCTATTTTATACTTATTGTTCCTAAGAATGGGTCAAAATCACACAAAACCTGAGATCCATACCAACATTCAGCTTTGAGAAAACTGATCTTAACCTAGATTTTCTCTAGGTTTAAAGGGGGATGCTGGTGACATCTGATTCTGGGTAAGTAAAACTTACACAGAGAAATGAACTCAGACCCGGTTTAATTATCTGCCCCAGTTAGGGGCAGATGATGACTATCTTTGTGATATATTAGATTTGGCCACATCTACAGAACCAAAAGATCTGCCATTTAATCAACATGAAGTCACATAGTTTTACAGTTTTAACTGAAACTATGCATGGAAACAACATTTCTCAAGAAAGTTTGTTCTTAATGCTCTTTAAATAACTTGTGGCAATTCAAAGTAAACCCTCGAGAATAAAAGGTATAGTGTTAACACAGATTGGCATGCTAAGAATAACGCTATCACTTACATTAGTACCTCTGTTATTCCATTAGAAGACAACAGATTGTTGTGACTACATTAGCAAAGCATGATTTGAAGGGAGATATCTTTGTTTTAGCCAACTGATGTAGCTGGGAGAAAAAAACAACTGATCAAACAGGTACACCTTGGGCAAAACTGCAATCTTCAGTTTACCATAGATTAAAAAAAAAACAAAACCTGCACTGGGTTTAACTAGGTTATGTGAAGGAGCTAGCTCTGAAAGAGAAGATGCAGATGTCTGTAGAAAACAGGGGAGTTTAAGAAGAGATCAGAGAGAGAAGGAGAAAGAGAGAAAAATAATGATCTTCAGTGGAACCTTGAAGTGCTTGTGGGCAGACGGGTTGGGGAAGCTAAGATGTACCATAGAAGCAATAGCCCTCCTCTGTGATTTTGAATCCCATCAGAGTAACAATTTTTTATTCCTAGATTAATCTCTGGAAGGTGCTTCATGCCTCCCTTCAGGACCAGAAGCAGTTCAGAGATGCTGTGTTTTCTCTGTGAAGAATGCAAGATTTTATGTCACAGTATTTATAAAATATTAGTTATCTATTTCAACTTTTCATACTGGAGAAAAACCTAATCAAATCAAGTCAAATAACTGAAAAATGCTGTTTGTTAAAGAATACTGAACTGAGTCAAATATCAAAGGCGACTTGAAACTGAGTGATCTTGAGTATTCATGTATCAATGCAAATGATTTACTGTGTTACATCTAGAGGGTTATTTCACAATATCTTAGTGATATGAGGTCTCAGTCTACGTAATACGCACTATCAGGTAAATACTGGTACAGAATTCATATGAGTACCCAACATGGCTGGCTAAAACCTAGCCTAGGGCTGGCAGCATCAGGCTGAAGTCACCACAGTTATCTTACCCTTACTTATACTCCAGTAAAATCTGTGAAGCATTGCCTAGCCTAGCACACATTTGGATGGAGGTTTTTTTCCCTCTTGAAGCAATGTTAATACAGAACATGATTTCCAAAAGTGAGAGACAGTCCTAGGTGACCCTAAGGCAACAGGACAGGAGCCATGTTTAGCTGCTGGTTCTTGAGTCATAGGGAAGTCACAGCAGAAGGGTTTCAGTGATAACAACTTGACTGTGCAGGGAAGGATGGAGTGGTACTTCTCTCAATAGTTTTGCAAGTTCCATTCAGGAAATCCCTACTCTCTGAGATGAAACATCGTCACTCACTGAACTACAAAGTTGGTTTTCCAATATAGTGCCGGATATCCTCTATGAAGATATCCTGTGGAAGCAGGATGAGCCTGGAAGAAATTGACTGAACATTGAGTCTGTTTTACTTCACCTTGGAGTCACCCTTTACAAAATATTGCAGTTCAGAGAATGTTTCTAAAGGGCTATATGGGAACAATCAGTACTCGACAGCATAGTATTTAGGGAATGATCTAATTAACCTGCATGTAATAGAGAATATTTCTTTCCATATGACAGCAAGGTCTTAGAAACCAATGCTACTTACAATTACTTTCGCAAGGAGCATATTTTTAACAAGTATTTAATCTTCCCCCCCCCCCCCCCACTCAATAGAACATATTTAGATCCAAGCTACTCACTTTCAATAAATGCACTAATCTGAAAACATGGTATTCCTGACTTCCTAAAAATAAAATCTGACATTTAACTCCCCCTCCCCCCTTTCTTTTCCCAGGAGATTGTCATAGACTCAACATCTCCACACACTGGTAATTAGAACTAGGAACAAAATGTACCTTTCTTTTCCTTTTTCCTGAGAAAATACATTGCACTAAACAGTTTTCAAATAGGTAATA
>NW_010099934.1:0-560 GCF_000699245.1 Pterocles gutturalis | reverse complement strand
TGGCACTGTGCAGGGGGACATGGGGACAGAGCAGTGAGGGGTGGGAAGTGTCACCGGCCCTGGGAAGTGTCACCATCCCTGTCACCCTGCTTGGGGGGGCTGCAGGGTGGAGATGAGGGTGGGAGGAAGACGATGGTGGGGTGGAGATGATGGCACTTCCCTGCCTGCACCCAACGTCTGTCCCACGTCCCCGTCCCTCTGTCCCATGTCCCCATCCCTCTGTGCCATGTCCCCATCCCTCTGTGCCACGTCCCCATGGCTCTGTCCTATGTCCCCATCTCTCTGTCCCATGTCCCCATCCCTCGGTGCCACGTCCCCATGGCTCCGTCCCATGTCCCCATCCCTCGGTGCCATGTCCCCATCCCTCAGTGCCGTATCCCCATCCCTCTGTGCCGTGCCCCCATCCCTCTGTGCCGTGTCCCCATCTCTCTGTGCCATGTCCCCCTCGGTCATGGCTGTGTCCCCTCGCTCTACAGCTCTCCTGTGGCACCGGTGTCACCTGAGGACCCGGCGTCCCCGCTGCCAGCACAAGGGACCCCAGGGGACTGGGGGAAACCGGG
>NW_010099933.1:4202-18160 GCF_000699245.1 Pterocles gutturalis | reverse complement strand
GGACCAGGACAACCAGCAACTGCCCAACTCCTGCCGCGGCTGCTGTGAGCAGCGCTGGAACCGAGATCCTGTGGGGAAGGGGATGAGATCTGCTAGAAGGGATTTGTCAAAAGGAGGAGCTCGCTGTGCACCATCACCTCCAGCGCATGGGACACCTCATCTGCACTGGAGGGGACAACCAGCTAACGATGATGTTGCACGTGGTCCTGATGAACTCAGTCCTCTTTCATATGATACCCATAAAGTATTTACTGCCAGAACAGAAAGGTTCCCGATCGCTGAGGGAGAGCTCACAGGGGCACACGTGACGTGTTAAGAGGCTTTGTCTCTCCTTGTCATTGCTTTTTGTAATTGGTTTTGAACCCGAGAACCTCAACTCGACTCCTCGTGGAACAGCCTGTGAAATTAAGGATTGTGTTCTCTACAGCCAATATGACTTAATTCTGTAAATCTTCCCCTCAACTCAGAGGTAGGAATGTGAAGGTCATACTTGCCAAACTGTTCTGGCCAAAGCCCGAGTTGCCCTCCTCAGAGAAAGCATGAGCTCTGCATAGGAATTAATCCCAAAACTCTCAGACATCAGGAAAGATGAACACACTTTTACCTCTCCCTAAGTCACAAAACAAGAACCAACCACAGAAGAATAACACACCTTTGAGTAGCAGAAAAATTACACAAGTCATGTTTATGGGTTATAAAAGCCCTTTTATAAAGCCATTTTTAAACAAAACCAAAAAGTTTACAAAAGAAAATAAAAGATACAGAAGAATGAGTTGCTTAATATATTCCAAAAAAGGAGAAAAATAAAAGAGGGGACACAATTCCAACATGCTGAACAATAAAGGGTTCTTTTTCCTTGTGGTTTTTTTTTTTTTTAATACAAAATACAAGCGAAAGATACACATACTTAAAACAGAGCTCAGGAGCAGGTATGCAGTCCTGGGAACCCTTTCAATAAAAGCAAAGCAGGGTTTTGTTATTTTTTTTTTTCCTCTTTCTTTGCAGGTACATACAGAGACTGGAATATGTAAAATTAAGTAGCACAAAAGACCATCACACAATTCTACCAATGAATGTTGCATCTATAAATTCACGAACATGGTCAACAGTCATGTCCACTTCAACCCCTTAAAAAATAAAAGTGTTGTTTTTACTTTAAATAAAGCGTTAATGTTACATTCAGACTTAACTCTAGTACCATGCGGTAGATCTCAGTATTGTCAAGGTATTGCGAGAGTCACCAACCCTATCGTGCCCAGTGATGACAGCCACGTCTGCACACACACGCTGACCGTGGCCCAGCAGCACTGGAACACTGTTTGCAGCTGCCCCATTTTCTGTCTGCTCTCAAGATTTAAAGAAAAAAAAAAAAAAATTAAAAGGGATGGGGAGGGGAACTGCAAAGAGCCTGATTTTTAGAAAAGCTCAACAGGGGATTGCAAATACTCAAGACAAATATTCATTGCATACCACAGAACGATGCCTTGCTGATAGCCAAAGGCCCAAGGCCCTACCTGGAGTCTCCTCCTCTACCTTCAAAGTGACTATTCAGGGTTTGCTGTGACATGATGTTCATGGTTAAACAAAAATTATGTAGCTCTTATTTACAATTTTTTGTAACAATTGCTTCTGCGGAAGAAAAAAAAAGTAAAACTCACAAATCTTCAGAACACAAAGGGAATAAGATGTCAGACACTCCCATGCGCGCACTCACACCCGCGCACTCACACACAAAATACTTCAGGGGCTTTTACACACATTATTCTGGCTTAAGCTGATTGAGTATTTCTCCATCCCACCCACTACCCCTCCCAAAATATATATATAAAAAACCCTTGCCCCAATATACAAAGCATATGCACAATGGTGTTTTGCAGTCACACTGAGCATGCTCGGACCGATGGACCCACTCGATGCACCGCGGCTGAAGGGGGCAGGCAGTCTAGAGATTCATTTTCAATAGTGGTTGACAGTCAGCACATGGTGAGAACTTGACTAGATTTAGAAATATCTGTGTTTTGTTTTTAATATAAAGAGATCAATGAAAAGACATTCAAATGCCAGTCATCTACTGAAGTGGGAAGTCTAAAATGAGGATACACTTGATTTGAGGAGGTCTCGAAAGGACACTGTCATCTTTCAGAGCTCTGACATTCCTCATAGTACTTTAAAAAAAGTCATCTTGGACAGTAAGGATAGAATAGCTAGTTTTGCTTCCTGGTTTCATTAGCATAACTTGTATTTAAACCACCCAAAACTGTAGGAAAACATTCAAAGTTCAAGGAAAATTTTCAACTTGATCACATACATACAGAATATATAATTTCCACATATAGATGTCACCCCCCCCAAAACTAACATATCCTATATGCCCGCAACTACTTTGTGACAGTGTCCCTTTAAATATCCATCTGCTTATGTTTTCATATCCTGCCTCCCCCAACAGATGAACATCCACTTCTCTAATATTAAACTCATGGATCAGTTTGTAGTTTTTAAGAACCATGTGTTCAACAATATGATCTGTTATAAAAATAAACACTTCACAAACAAATTACATAAAGCAAAGCACCAGTTTCTACAGCTCAAAAGCTTCCAGCATGTTACAGTTTACTTCCCACCCTCCTTTACCTGGATGCCTCAGTGTCTATTGTACCTTTGTGACCATCACCAGTGGAGGGGGAAAAAAAAAAAGAAAAAAGAATAAAAAGGAATTCAAGAGCATCTTCTGCCACTGCCCTGGTAGTCCATCACCTGCAGATGCAGCTGTGTGCTGGCACAGAAGCTGAGCACGCTCAGAACCGTTACCTGGCATCGGAGCGGTTCCCTAGCAGAAGTCACCCAAGGTGTGCTGCTTCTCTCCCCAGTCTCTTCTGCTTTGATGAAGTTAAACCAACAAAATTAAAAGCTTCTTGGCTTCCTCATTTCTAAGTCTTGCTCTCACCCACAATCCATTCTGAAACCCATTTAGCTTGACATGTTTGGCATTTTCATGCTGACCAAATAGGAACTAAAGCAAATAATCTTTAGTATAAAATTCCAACTGAAGTTGCAAATTTTTACTGATCAAGCCTTGCTGCCAGTTAAAGGCAGTACTATTGGCATATAACTGTGAAAGTGAAGGTGGTGGTGTGGATTCAGAAACAGAATGCACAAGAGGACATATAATAGAAGTTAGTTATGAACTACTGTTTTAAGACCAGGGCAGGGCACTAGATTAACTGAATTGTGGAATAAATCCATTTACCTCTCTGCAAAGGCTCCAAAACTACAGCTGTGTAACAGAAGACAATCTTTTCAAAGCCTTCTTCTGTGAATGAAACTTTCTGCTCCATGAAGAACTATTCAGACTCCTAAAGAAAGGCATTTTTACAGCTTTCCTTCAAGAAATCAGAATGCTTAGTACATATTCATTAAAGGACATTTAAAAATGTTATCTGTCGCTACTGAAAAATGTTGTGTACTAAAAAAAAAAAATCTGTATTAACCACCACAATTTTCTTCTATCTGCAAAAGTGTAAACTGATACATTTCTGACAGAGTAACCAGGAGACCGCTAGGGCTTAGTGTTTGCACAAATGAGCAGAACAGTAAGATATGGAAAAGTTACAAAATCCCAGAAGCAGTACAGGATTTACATAGTGTTTGCGTTGTGACAAACTCAGAGATAAGCATCATGCAGCCTGTAACAGCCATTAGAGATGAACATATGAGAAAGCAGAACAGTTTTGTAAGATAAAGGGCCAAAGTTGCTAGGCAGAAAATAATCCAGTCCAAAACATGAACTGAGAACAACAGAAACATTTTTCACAACCTTAACTTTAGTTAACCGTGTTAGAAAAAAACCCAAAAATAATAATTTAAGTGGAACTTACAAAATACACTTTTCAGAAAAAAATCTGGTCTAGCAGGTAAAGAAACAGCCTTTTGGCCAGATCAGCTAGAGGTATTTAAGTAATCCTCGTACATTTTAAAACCAAAAAAACCCCTTAAGAACCCAATAGAGAAGAACAACTCAAAACATGCTCTGGACTGAAGGCAAAGAACTATGTGGAACAGACAGTCAGAAAAGTGTATGCTATCCCAAAATTTAATCCAAGTGGTTTTTTAGAATCTGGCCATTTATTTTCCCATATTACCCAAGAAGCACTGGACTAGGAGTGGAGGGAATGAAGAGACTCTGCTCTCCCAGAGACCTGGAAGGTGGGAAGAGATACAGGAGAGGAGAGGGGGTTACATTCGCTTCTTTTTCAGGACTGATACTTCTTTCCAGCCTTAAGCTGTTCTGCAAAATTAAACCACTTTAAAAAAAAAAATGATTTACAATGGAAACACCGATCATCTTTATTATAACGGCAACAGTAGTATCATTATAGTAAAGAATGTTAGAGAACTTAAATTTTTATAAGCCAAGGTAAAGTAATTTACCAGCCTCAATAAAATCCATGGCTATGAATCACACAAGACAATCACTCGGCTGTTATATGAATATTCCATTTCACATTAGGCTCCACACTGTGCTCAGCATCTTCAGGCTCCCTACACCATTCAGCCAAGTGTCCTTCCTGGTCATATTAGTGTATCACATCTAAAAGCTCTCTAATATCCAAACAGGATTAAAAATCTGGTAGTATGTGCTTCAGAAATCCAACTAATTAGCTGCCTTATGTTACCTTCAAGAGGCCGGTTACAAAACGTGTAGTTCTGTGACAAAAAAAAAAAAAAGATGCAAAGCTTGTCAGGTATAAGATAACTGTGAGCAACATACAGAAAGCACAAAGGGTTTAAGAAAAAAATAGAGAAAAATGGCAGGTCCAGTTTTCAATATTTCCACCAACAAACATGGCAGCAACCTCTGTATTAGGGTTTGAAAACCAAGGCTTGTGTATTCTAATTAAAGTTTAAAAAAAGGATATGGCTGCTCAGATAAAAACACATTAAAATGCCACCACACATATCTCAAGTGTCTTGCATTTAGAGGGACATCCTGGTTTTATAATAAAATGATAGCCCTGCTACACTGCTTCCAAACTCCACTTCCTCCCAGCTTCATCCTTTAATACTGTTCCCTATCAGCACTTCTTCAGCTTAGGGAGCAGAATGATGACCAACAGTTAGAAGCAGACATGTTGATGTGGGAGCAAAGCCTCCCACACTGCAGGATGGAAGGATGAAGAAATGGAAGTGGTATTGTGATGATGTGCGCTATCGATGGAAGTCTGCTGTCCAGCACCGTAGCTGGAGAGGCTGAGAGGTATGACTACAGAGCCTTTCTGAGGACAGATGGAGGGAGAGAAGAGAAACAATTAAGCGTGACTCATGGGATCCGAGACTGACCAGAGCATTACAGGAATCCTTTGCTTCACATTTATAAAAGGACATCCCTCAGCCCAAAAGCTAAAGAATTTAATTTTATACTACTCAATTTTTTTTTTTTCCCCTGGGAAAACTTTAAAGACATTTTCCACAATACCAAATGGAAACCAGAGTTTTAAAAACTGTTTTCAATTTCTCTTCCCTACATTGCCCATCTATAGCCAACCTTGGAAAAAATAAAATAAGAGTTAATGGATGAGAAGCTTGTAGGTTGTACATCTGAATTCGTATAGAATGAACTGCAATTTGCCTAGAGCAGAATAGTATTCTATCCAGCAAAGACAAAAGATCTTGGAACCTAATTGGAGGGTCTTCTCTAAATAAAAGGCAGTGGACCATCTACAAGTCTCTTGATTGCTTTCCACAAAAAACGTGCCTGAATCCAAGAAACACGGGTTTTCTCCCCATGTTTCCTCTTCCTCAATTGGAATTCTTATCAACTACTTTTTTTTTCTTGAGTGAACTTGTATCAACAAGTCTGTTAAAGCATAAGTTCATTTCTTCCACATATTCAAATACAGAATAATAGTTTTGAAGAACTCTTAACCAGCACTGGGAAAATCTACTCTACTTAACGATTTATAAGTATGGTTTCCACGTATCAGTCTCAAACCTTATTGCTTCACAACTGCAGTATCCCTTGAAAAAAATATATATTTAAATGATCTGTTAATTTGTCTCAAATGGCTTTCGGATTTGGCGGGGGAGGGAAAACGGAATGGCCAACAGAGAACATTGACTTCAAAATATCACTGTATAAGGGTTTCCTCTTATTAAAAAAAGGATACACTGTATTAAACAGCTGAAAGTAAAGACAGCATTCAAAGCCCATGAGTCAAGCCACAGCCAAAACCGTGTTCTACCCCTAAGTATGTTTTCTTTTCCTTTTTCTTTTTTTTTCTTTTTTTTTTTAAACAAAGATTTCCTCAACTGCCATTTAATCTTCACCAGAGGGTGCTTCATCTTCAGATCCCTCATCCCCTGACTTCTCTGGTGGAGGGCTGGCTGACTTTTTCTTTTCTGGGGGACTTTCAGGCTCTTCATCCTCTTCTTTGGGGGATGGGGTCTTTTCTTTTGTTGCCTTAGAAGCTGTGGGGCGGCCTGCCTTCCCTTTGCCTTTCACTGGACTGGGGGTCACTGAAAAAAGAAAAAGGTTATAAAAGTTATTATTAGCAACAAAGACAAAATAGTCACGGTTTTAAACAGATTCACAAGATAGTTCAGTAGCAGATTTCATTTTGCTTTGACCATATCACACACATGGTGTTTTTTGCACTCCATAATAGTAAAGCTGAACTGAAAAGTTTGCTAACAAGACTTTAAACTATTTAATTGCAAGTCCTGCCTGATTACTGGATATGACACAGTGAACTACCATAGCTAGCCTCTTGTCAAACCCATATATACATTGCTGTTGTGATTTTAGACTTCCTCCAGAAACATATCAAATTTTCCTTTGATTCAGATTTCTCCACCTTCCTCCACCCTGAAAACATCAAAGTCTGTGACTCCCAAACAAAGCTAGAAATTATATTATTGTCTATGACAAATAGAATGTCAGATTACAGCACCTCGACAGGGAAGGTTTTGCAATCTACACAACTTTTGCCAATGAGACATACATACTAATTCCATATTTTAATTAAGAATTAAAGCCACCTTATTATTTCATAGTGCTGCTTTGAATCATGGCAAGCTGTATGAATTAGCTGTTAAACATTATATGTGAATCCCTACTAACTCCAAGATTTCCACTGAGTCTTCTGTAACAGAAAAAGACAACACTAGCCTCTAAAGCAAACTGCCTAACTTTCCTTGAATAGAGTCACCTGTAGCCTTTAGCCTGGGCTTCGGCATTTTCTTTTCTTTCCTCTCTGGCTTAGATTTCTTGGAGACCTTTTTGTTTTTCTTTTTTGAACTGCCATAGTCACTATCATCATCATCTTCCACAAGGAAGTCTTCGTCGCTTCCTGAATCTGCTGAAAGCAGAAAGAAATTTCAGTTTTTGGAAAAAAACGAAAGGGGGCAGAATATACAGTTAAGAGATCTGCCACCTGAAATCATGTTTGCACTCAGTGTTTCAGGAACTCACTGTGGTTCATTACCAGCTGAACCCATCTCTTCTTATGAAACTAACTGTCCCACTTCAATTAATCAAGGATAAAGTACTTTACATCACCTGAAAGTAGGACCAATGCCTCAAAACCAACAGGATAGCAAGAAGCAGCAAAAAGCATTACAAACTTTATGAGCAGCCCTAAAGGGTTATCGTAAAGACATACATACATCTTTGCTGCAAACTTCAAAAGAAAACGCTAGATATGAAAAATGTAAGCTTGGTCTGTTGGATAGGTATGCCAGAATAAATAAGTTACTGAGAAGGACAACTTCAGTCTTCACTGTCACAGTCAAAAAGCAAACTGTGTTCCTTTTGCTGTCTGGCCAGACCCATAAACTCACGTCTGGTACTACACCCATGTCACATTGATTTTAAGTTTTTACAACCCCATTTACTCACTCTCCTGGAATTGTGCCTCATCATCCTCTTGTTCTTCCTCCTCACTACCCACATCATCCATAAGCATCTCTCGTTGTTTAGAAGCTGCTTTGGATGCTGCCTGTCGTTGCTGACGCACATTTTTGTGATCTTCTTTCTCGTCCTCACTGTCCTCTGCAGCAGAAGTCACCAAGTTATAATGAAGATACAGAATACAGACCACCTAACTGTCTTGAGGTAACATGTGGGCAAGAGTAAAGTCATTCATGAGAAAGTTAATCTAGATGCTCGCTGAAGAACTGAGCTGTGAGGAGAACACAGTCACATTCAACTTAATAAGCATGTTTCTGTAGTCACTCGACAACAATCCTGTCTAGTATTTTTCACTGCAAAGACTAAAAAACTTTTTTTTACCTGCAGGCCTTTTCCTGGATTTGGAGGCTGCTCTCTTGTTTTTATCTGGTTTAGCCTTCTTTCCTTTTTTGCTTTTTTGAGAGCTCTCATAGTCACTGTCAGCTTTGCCATCATCTGCTCCTAAGTCATCATCTTCACTGCCAAAATCTTCATCTGGAAGGAAAAGGTACGAACATTTAGTTTCTTGCATCGTTCTGAAATATGGACAAGAACTACAGGGAAGAGAGTAACATACACCTATTTACCTGGACAAATTTTGGGCAGCATAATATTACACACACAAAATAAAATTATCCCAAACCAGGGCCAGAAGTAACAGCAGCAGAGGCATGACCCAGCTTAAGATAAGCTTATTAGAAAAGTGCATGCTCCTCTAGTCAGAACAGCTTCTTTCCTGTGTCAAATCCTACTCCTGTAACTCTTACAGCTGGTCTTTGTTTTGAAGATATACCATCAACCCAATGTAGGTAGTTACCTGCAGACTGTGAATCGTCTTTCTTAGTCTTCACATCTTTGTCTTCTGAATCCTCACTGAAAATGAGAGAGACAGGGTTTGACTGCTGTTTTATTTACGTCACTGCTGTGCGGAAAATATCAATTTTCAGAGAGCAAACTGATCTTTAGGTTTGCACTTTTTCTGGACATTACCACTTTATACTTCAGGATTACTCAGCTGCATATGTAGTTATCATGGCTGGAAAGATAATGTTCAAACTCTGGATCACATACAAACTTACATGGAGTCAAATGAACCACACAGGAAATAATAAGGTTAAGATGAACCATGCACTTCACTCTGAAACCAAATCATACAGATGTCTTCCATTTTATTGTTAGAATTTTGAAGTTCTATATTCTAATGCATGGCTGAGTCTATAAATGGAATAAAGTTTTATCCTGAATAGATTTATAGTCATCACTTGTCTTTTTATCATTGTTTCTCTGGACTCCTTCATTCTCTGTACATTGCTGTATATTTGGTCTATGATCTCTCAAATGATCTGGTGGAGTTTCAACAACTCTTTTCTATTTGTTTCAATCCTCATCAGAGGGTACCCCTGTCAAGCAGGTACTAATGTTCTGTTCTTATCCAAATCCCCATCATTAGTCATTATCACTGTCCAGAGAGGGTTTTCCTTCTGGCATGTAAGAACACACTCTCACCAGAGAGTAAACAAGCGTTTTAAACAGGACTGGTGAATACTCTGTTGAGGCCCACTGACATACAAGATATGCTTCAGGAATGGCTGCGCTGCAGAGTTTGCCAAAGTTAAGAAATACAATACACCAAACCTTTGCTACTTTCAAATTTGACAGTTGGAGGCAACACACAACATTTCTCAAGAACTCTAATAGTTTAAATAACTTGTCACATTACAGCCCTTCAGGCCCATATGTTTTCAGTCTTATACAGATAACTGTGGATTTCAATCGCTTAAATACATGAGCTTGTTTCACATGCAAGCCCTCGGCAATGTTTGTGATGAACATAAAAATGTTGTTACATACTTAGAAATCCCCAAAGCTAACAGGACATCAAGGTCAACTATTTAGTTGCTTTGGGAGCTGCCTAGCCCAATTTCTTTATATGTCATACCCATTAAATCTTCGATTTCAGGTGTGTTACAGGCATTTGCCAGGTTGAAAATATTCTCCCCCTCTCAGTTCACAACAGCAGGTGGACCACACAAATATTCCCATGCCTACATCCAGCTTATAGAACAGGGGCAGGACAGGGAAGCCTGTTAAGCATGCCTGTTGGCAGGTTACCTGGATTCCAGCAAACAGTGCAACAGGATAAAGAGAAACCTTAGGCTTACAGAATAAGAACCAGCTAGCAGAACCTCCATCCCTGAGGTTGATGTCTGCAGTCAATTGACTTAATGGGTCTTATGGCAGTCATTTGCTGACCATAATTATTGTAAAAAAAGGAAGATTCCCTCACTCTGCAGGAAAGATGTTCATTACTCAGTAAGGCATAACTTAGAAACCAGTCCTTTCACACTGCTGGAGCAACTCCGTTACCAAAACAAGTTACTTCGTTTTTAAATTAGACAAAACATAGAATTAGACAAAACTACAAATGAGAAACAAAGAATCACTAAACTAACAAATAGCCCCTACTCCACTACTGTACCATCCCATTTAATCTTTAACCACAGGAATGCTCTGAGGATACCAAAAAGACGACGGAAAATTAAACGCATCTTGCCACTAACTTACCTGGATAATTGTACTAGCTGCCAATTTTTGTAACTTGGATCATATTCCTTCCCATTCCAACCGTCTAGCTCTGCAAAGCTATTTAATAACGAAGTACTAGTGACAAGTACTTTACACATGATTTATCTGCCTACTCGGATAAGAAAGAACCACCTCAATGTCCAAGCTGGTTATGCAAGCATTGCGATTGAGAGCTCTGTATCTTACACTGCAGGCCTTGAATTCCACTTAGAAGATGCTGCTCCCCACATACAGGACAAGGTTTGGAGACATGTTCGTAACAGATGAAGCGCTTCTTTTACCTGTCCTCCTGAGAATTCTTCCCAGATCGCCTCTTATTTTTAGCCTCCCGGGGAGACGAACGGATTTTCTTGGATGGGGGACCTGAATCTCTTCCGTAATCTTCATCTGGACGGGACAGTACAAAATGGTTTTGAATCAAACTCCTAGTTCCCAGCAAACTGACTTCCTCAGCTACAACTTAAACTGACCATTTCATGCACATCAAAAAGAAGCCCTTCAAAAAAAGAAAAATCACAAAGCTTCAAACAAAACTTTATAGAAGCAAAGTCCTGTCTTAAACTAGTGATTTACCTTTTCTTCTGCCAACAGCACAATAGAAATCTGGCATACAATCAAGTCTGATACAGGGAGCATTAAGTAAAAAAAAAAACCTCAAGAGGACACAGTATCTCATTTTAGAGCTAATCAGAAACAGAGTTATTATGTAAGCCTATTAAAAGTTAACATCCATACATATTTCTACATGCTTTTAACAGCAAACACTTTATTTACTGTCCTACATATGGTAGGAAAAAGTATGCCATTATATAGTAGTTTACAGTTTTACAAACATTACACAATACAAGTAATAGGACTGCAACTAAGAGCTATGGATATTTGTTTCCACTAATTATCAGTGCAACCTCACTTAACTAACAGTAGCAGTATCTCTATTTTCTAAGAACACAAAACATGTTCTATATGGCTTCCAGAAATATTTTGTTAATAATGTACAGAACAAAGATTATTTTTTAGATGCAATTCACAAAAATGCCTGACATTATGGGATTAACTAGAGTCCACGGAAATAAATTGAAAGCATATTTTACTGTAGAAAAAAGTGGCATCAGGGAGATTCTGCCACAGAGCATAACATTGACCAAGGAAGAAGACAGTTGCTGCCAACAGCCTCAAGGCACTACAACAATACAAGCATTAAATAATAAGATTTCTATCACCATTGTTTGTTTAATGCAAAACATATGAAAATAATTATATTTTCAAATACTTAGTAACAGTTCAGAGACTGTGAAGAACAGAAACTACTTAGAATCTAAGTTAAAGATGTGGCCAGAAGCAAAACAATTAATATGCAAAGCAATAAATGAAATGCTCTAGCCCAAGAATTATATTGTTAAGAAATAAGTCATTTACCAGCATCATCTGATTCCTGAAACTGGGAATAATCGACCACCTTCCTGTTCCTGTTAAAAAGCAGGGGAGAAGAAAAAAAATTAGCAATTCATAATCCCAGAGATACAAAAGCTTTATTCAAGTAACAAGAAAGTACCATATCCCTGCTTCCAGTGCAGGATTTGTAGCCCAAAAACACCCCAAGAAAACTCTCATAAATAAGCCCCCTATATCTTTGAAGTCAGAAATGAACACACAGTATGTTCTAGGATTTTCCTAAGGAGCTACTATAACAGACTGGATTGTATTATCCGAATTTGAGAGTGCTTTTTGATAGGTAGCACTCTCTCATGGCTCATGACTGCAGGGAGGAAGAGCAATTTCACCTATGTTACATGGTTCTTTCATTATTAAAACTATACTTCTATCATTAGTGCAACTACACCAGTGAAAGCACTATTTTAAATCCGTATCTATACTCCAAGATTAAAGACCCATTTAAAGAATGCATCAGCCTGAACTTCTAAATCGGAGCTCCCCCTAACACCCTGTCTCAAAAGCTGTGATACTTAAAACTACGATTCCTAGTACACAATTATCATGAATTAGATAAACATTTCCTAACTACTCTTTTTTGAATTTCTGCTTTCTCACAGCTCAATGTAATCATGCTTGCTCTCATATCTCTCCTCAAGATTTTTATTTTCCCATGGGTTCCCTGTTTCTAAAGCACTAGTTTTCACTAGGGGCTTCTAGGAGCTTTCTCAATCAGTTACTTTGATGCTCTAACAAGCTGCAAGCGAGCTGTTACAACGCTGAACTGTATCACTAGGCTCAACAATGGAAGAGGATGCGCATTTCACTCAGCCCATGGTTTTATGCAGCAAACCCATGGACCCATACTTTCTTCACCTCATCAGCATCTTCTCTGCTCTCTAACCAAATTGAGAGTAGCAAAGGTAATGAGGTATCATTAACAGACTGCCCTGTAATACAGTTACTCCAGGGAACAAAGACAGCTAAATAATTGAATTATATTTGAGTTCCAGCTGGTAATGCCTCAAACTCAGAGTGCAAACACCCACCTCTTACAGAGGACATGCAATGGGAGGAGGACACACAGCCGAAAAAG
The DNA here is from genome assembly GCF_000699245.1 of Pterocles gutturalis. NCBI lineage: Eukaryota > Metazoa > Chordata > Aves > Pterocliformes > Pteroclidae > Pterocles > Pterocles gutturalis. The sequence continues at coordinate 5,102 of NW_010099933.1, read as the reverse complement.
GCACCAGAGATTCAGACATCCCTCCACACACCCTTTTTACAATCCCTTTGACCCAAAGCCAAAATGAACTTGATTTTGTAGTAATCATCACATGAACTCACTTTTACAGCTAGAAAAGACAGGCAAGCGATAGATGAAGTGACCTACCCACATCACAGCCTTGAGGATCGCTGCAAAGAGAAGCCAACATGAGCTCCATCCAGCACACAACCACAATGCCCCTCCCTCTCCTGCACGGCAGAGCGTGACTTAAATTTCGCTTGCAGTTCCCATGACTGAACTGCACTTTGTGACTAATATCAGGCACTGCTGATAAGACTGTTTAGTTGAAAGATACCCCAAAAGGCATTATGTTCTGGCTGTTGATCCATTTGAAATCAATTATAAGCCATTCTCCTGTACTTCTATCCACAGCTTACAGCAGCAGCCTTCAAAAGACGAAGCAGAATAATTATTTTATTTAAACCCTACACCAAACCTCTTAAAAAAGCCTAAAAAAAAAAGCCAACTCCTCAACAAAAAAACCACCCCACAAACAAGCAAACAAAAGGAAAGCAACACCAGTCATTAGATTTCTACAGGCTGAATCCCATCCAAGCTTCAGAGTATGCGTGAGTGAAACAAAGTACAACAGCAATGTGCTACAGAGCACTGCTCGCTCACAGACTGAATGTGGTAAAATACCAATTTAGGAATACAACTCTTGGCAAGGTTTGTTATGGTGTCCCATCCAGGAACTCAAATTCCTCTTCCAACAGGTAGTCTTCCTGAAGATTGCCTCCTGACCCATCTTGCATGTGAAAACACTGATTTTATTCTGGTAAGTATCTGAAGAACAATAAAGTTACTAAATAACATGTTTGATTTGGTGTAAGTATCAGGTTTTTTTCCTCTGAAAGT
>NW_010099933.1:0-4163 GCF_000699245.1 Pterocles gutturalis | reverse complement strand
ACTGTGTTCTAGCAGCTTTGTAAAAAAAAAAATGGTATGCAACAACATGCTCATGTAATAAGCATGACAGAAACAGCAATATTGCCCCTTTGTAGTAAGTTGGTCAGACACAGTTTCATCTTGCTTCTTTCAGAGACCCATGTAAAATCAGGCACTGAAAATGTAACACAGGTAAAACACATTGCCCATGCCCTTCCTCTTTATAAGCACTGTACCCTATGTTTTCAGCTAGAAAATAAATCCTGATAGGCTCTCATTACCTGGGGAACAGCAGTAGTGATACTTGTATTTAAAAAATCACTATAACATAAGAAAACAAGAGACAAAGCTGTTTGGCTTGCTTTATGTTATTTTTGCAGGGTAAGGAGAAGAATGGAGGAAAGAAGGAATAACTACACTGATATTACTGAAGATAGAAACTTGCAAGTCTTCCCACATTGAAGTCTTCTTCATATTTCCACAGACATTAGAAACCACAGATAAAGTCCAAGTTTAAAAAAACAAAACAAAACCCAACATATACTATTGAAAAGCAATGCTAGGAGTCTTCAAAAAGCTAGGAACTGATCTCATCATGCACCGAAGGGGAATGTTTAGGTCAAATGACTACCAGCAGAAGTAACAACCTATCCTCTTATACAATATGGCAAGTAAAACGAATGACAGACTGAATGGTTACAGAGATGGTGATGGACCTTTCTTCATTTGACAGGCTCAGCGCAGGTCTGGCACAGAGTGGTCAGTCTCACTTTCTAGTTCTCATTCCTGTTGGTAAAGGTGTCCCACTTTGTACTAGCAATAAATATTACCATTAAAAGCACCCCTTTGTTGCCTTTTCTATACATAGATAGGAAATATTTCTTACAGGTATTCTCAAAGTTGTGCAAAACAAACAGGCAGTGCGAGATTGAGGCCTTAAATGAACTGACATTCACTTACAATTACGCATCAGAAGTTGAAACATTGAAGCCTAGAGACAGTTATGTACCTAAAAACACGGCACTACGGTGTTAGTCTGTTTAAAAATCGGCACTACTGTACTCAGACAAGACTCACCGACTAGAGGTTCCCAATTACAGAGGTCATTGTTTGGGTCTGGACTTGGTGTAACTCCAAGCGTCTGTAAGACTAGGCACTGCTCATGGTATCTGCAGAATTTTTAGGGATACACATGACTTGAAACTCCATAAAACAATTAAATTATTTATGCAGCAACAGTTTAAGCAGTCTTGTGCCCATCCTCCATTTGATCCTAACTACAATTGAGAAGATGTTAAAATATAATATGGAAGTGTTCTGACGCAGAGCAAAGGGGGAAAAAAACCAAACCAAACATACAAAAAAAGTCAATTCTGCAACCTGTGTTGTTCCTGGTATTTTGATCTTTATTGTATCTCTACCTTGCTCTTTGTTTCTCTTTAGACTGAAAGTTTTCAGAGCAAGGATCGTATCTTTTTACTTATCTCAAAAGCATCTATAGCTTATCTCTGGACACTGCCACACATTAGTGCTCAAGTTAAATGCTAGTCCCCAAGGAAGCGTTGCTTTCCTGCTACCCCATGGAAGTTTTCCAGAATCACAATATTTATACTTTACATTGTCCAGATACAACACTGGCAACAAGACAATGTATATTTAATAAATACATTTTTTCCAGCAACTAAAAATTCAAAGGACCACGCTTCCACTGCAGTGCCAATGCAAGACTGGGATTCAGGAGTTACTAATAAGGAAAAATTAATTACATAAAGCCTTGAAGCACTGAGATATATCAATTCATACCTGGCTTTAATCTTAAAATTAACAAACCAACCCCGCTGTGATTTCCATACTCGCCCACACCTTTCATTTTGCGATGCCTGGAGGAGTACCAGCAAGTGAAAGTGACCAGCAAGGCAAAGCAGCAGAGTCCCATCAAACTTCAACTCAAAATTCTCACTTAAAACACCTTAATTGGTGCTGTATATAAAAACAGTGGCTCTAAATGTTTTCTTTCATTTGTATTCAAGAACAGGTAGGCACATAGTAACGTAACCACCAGCTCAAATCCTCTCTGCAGTACTTCAGAAGAGTTAGCCCCAAGATGCAGAGGTTCAATAACTGTAGGTTCCTTTACTTTTTACCTCTTGCTATTTTCTAACAATAGTGCAGATACCATCATTAACCACCCAGGAGAAGTTTAATTGTGTAGAAAGTACTTGGCTCTGAGTGCCAGGCACACGAAGCCTGTAGACACCCAGACCTTATTACTCCTTCTAACAGTCTTAAGAAACTGACTTCACCAACCAGACCCAGACTTAAGGCAGCCTTCTACCAACAAGCAGAGCAGAAACTGGGCATATATGCTGCATTTTATTAAGTTCACTGTTTCAGCTGCGTATATATTCACTATAAGTAGCAGACATAATAAAGACCACTGAATAGAGGAAAACCTTTCCAACACTAAAACTTAATCTGATGAGGAACCTTTCACCAGACTTCCATATTACCAACAATAAACTAAGATATTAAGAAAAAAATTTATACAATTTGAAAAGTTTTGGATTTAAATCTATTAGGAGAGTTCTCTAGTTATATCAAGTAGAACAATACAATGTGCTAGCCACTGAATATTTACATTACAGTGTATTAACCACTGAATACTTAATTTTTCTCCCCAGAAAGGGATATTAAATACTGTTAGACAGCTGATTGCTAGATCTATTCCTGACACGTGCCAAATGGTTTTCTGCTACCACTAACAGCCTGCTGGACTTTGGCACTTAATTTCCCTGTAGACCAGTGCCTGTCAAATGAAGGTACAACAAGTCAGATCTTTCACAACACTGCAAGGTTTTACAGATTTTTTTTTTTTTAAATTTATTTTTACAGACATTTAAAGTTATTTTTTAGAGATGGTTGCTGACAAAGTCACTTAACATCAGAAACCTTAGAAGCTATACTTCTAAAGAGACATTTTCCTTACCTGTAGCAAGACTCCAGTGCTGGCAAGTAAGTCGCCAGCAGAATGTACACTGAAGTGTCACCCTGAGCAGCAAAGTCACATTGCCGCTGTATTTCAGAACACGGGCACTGCCATTCAAGATCACACCACTAGTCTGACACCCTGCCTTGCAAAAGGCCAAAGCTTGATGCTTCAGAGTAGGGTATACCTAGTCCTACTAATCCACCTTTTAGACCTGAGACAATTCCCTGGGACCAGAACATTGATCTTTATTTACCTGCACCTTTGCACACAGGAATACACTACTGGCCAAAAAAAAGAGCAGTGAAAAAACAACTGTGTCACTAATCACTGCGCCAAACTTCCCTGCTTAGTGAAGCAGCCCTAGTTTCCACTTATTTTTCAAGCTTTTCTGTATTACGGATACTACTGAAATACAAAGGTTATCACCTGTTAAGTGTATATATGTAAGTTTTAAAGCCACACTTAATTCTCTATTTATTATTCAAAAAGATCCAAAATACCTAAGATCCACACCCCAGTTCAGGCTTACTGGGAATAAAAGTACAATCACTTAAAGTATCTTGAGAACGAAAAAATTTCAGAGCATTCAAAGAATACCTTATGAAACCTCTTATCTTTTCTACAAAGACAATTTAAATTACAAGTTCACTCTCTGAGTACTTTCCAGAGAAAAGTAAAAAAAGAACACACTCCTGCCCGCTCAGTAAGCTTTCAGACACATGGCAAGTTCTCTACGCCATAGATTTTCAAAGTTATCACGATTCAGAAACGTAGTTAAGATTCTCCTGTGACTCTACGCTCCAGGTCCAACACTTTGACTAAAGACACAAACACTGCAACCTACCTCCTTTACTGTTGGGAGAATACAGCCCGTTTAGCTAAAACCAGACCACGATCTCCTCCTCCCCACGACCTAAAATCAGCCCTTCGGTGGGAAGGGAGGGGGAGGAGAGGAAGGGGGGGAAACACAAGTAGGAAACCGACCCGAGGAGAGCAGTTAGCTACCGGGCGAGAGGAAAAGGGCGTGTGTTCAATGCTGCTCCCACCAGAGGGGGCGGCTCCTCCGAACTCCTCCCCTAAACGTGGTTTAACTTGCATGCACAGCCCCTCTCCCCCAGACCCTCGCTGGTCACGGCGTATTGCATAGCTGTCCCCTCCCCCAACCCGCGCGGCGTGGTCTGCTCTGTGTGTCCCC
>NW_010099932.1:17973-19979 GCF_000699245.1 Pterocles gutturalis | reverse complement strand
CCGGCAGGAGTTTATGGTGGCTTGTTCCTGTCAAGAGCCATAAAAGCAGATGACAGAGCAGGTTATGTCCCCACCTGCCCTCACTCTGTCACACGGGTTCCAGGAAAGCACAGTAGAATACAACATCTAGTTGTGCAAGGGGTGACTCAAACGATGCTTCATATCGTTCCCTCACAGCCCAGGGAAGACCTGCAGGAGACTCAGAAAGAGCAGCAGCTGCAACCCCAGAAGACGTTGCCTGCCTCATCTTCAGCTGCCAGGGCTCTTGCGGAGATGCCCCACCAGCAAGGCCTGGCTTGTCTCCACCCTCTGCAGCCCTTTACCTAGTAAAGGGAGGGCAACCTGGCCAAAATTAACAGCTCGGAGCCACCCTGCTGGTCTGGCAAGTCACTCCATCTCCTTCTGTGCCCCAGTGCACAAGCTGAGACATAGAGGACTAGAAACAATCACCGATGAGTGAGTGCAGAAGCTTAGGAAGAAAAAGGAGCTATTAACTTAATCAAACTCTAATACCTTACAATTATACTTCCCCTCATAATTTAATTCCCAAAAAAAAGACTTTTTAATAACAGTTGCAAAAATGTACAGTTCATCTTTGTCTTTTTTCCTTCCAAGACTTAGTGCAGAATAAAGACAGATTGAAATAGTCTTTGGAAAGAAGAGCTCTCATTTTGGTCTGGGTAGCAGCAGTGGGAAAGTCAACGTAACAAAACAGTAATTGCAAAGACCTTCAGAGATGATCTAAGTCCATCCTCCCTTAATAGCAGAACGAAAGACCAATTCCCTTAATTAAACCTACTGACATAAGTAACCTCACATCAATTGTTTTGACATCTTCTGTTTACAGTTGGCAGTGAGCTTTCAGGCATGCAGAGAATAAATCACTACTTCAAGAATGTTTAGCATCTCCACTAAGACACTTTAGGAATACTAGCACAACCCAGCCCAGCGAGGCAAAACAGGCAAGCAGCGAAACTGCTGACCTTGTTATAGGCACAGTCTTTGCTCTGTTCTCCAGATTTTAAACTGTCAACGCATTGAGTAAGGGCTGTCTGAGATTCTGCATTCCATTCAAAACAATCCTACTTGGATGCTTCTGCTACTGACATAAGCATTTCATAAAATAAATACATCCAACTGTTCTTTCTTTCCTGCTGGGACTACCAATGCACTCCACCAGCTGCTGTACATTTTGAAACAGATGCATCCGCCAGAAACTGGATCACAACAATTTATATAACGGACAGGAGGGGACCAAACCTTCAGTCACGGCTATCTACTGGTCATAATTATCTGCTCACATGGATGTGCCCTCTGTGGCTCTCCTGCTAATTAAACACCCATTTGTGTCATTCATCAAAAGAATTGGACTAGTAGAGCAACTGAGGTCATTAAAACCAGTCTTCAGTTGAAACAGGTGGGCACAACGGTTTGCAAATAAGGCTGAACCTGTGCACAGGAGCTGCTGGGGCCAGGCTTTGTATGAAGAGCTCAGCTTTCAGCAGCAGAGCAGCGCTCTGGAGGCACGCAGTGCCCCAAGGACGTGGCCTTGCTTGAACTTACTGCTCACGGTGTTTGGAAAAATGCCGAGGTACCCGCGAAAGGCCACAGTGGACTGTGCTACAGTGGCTCGCTTGTGTACTTCAGTACATCACCTACAGCCTTATTTATATTCACAAAAGTTTTCCTCCTTTTCCCCTTTTGAGATGGCAAGGCCTCAGTTCAGTGCAGGTTTCAAGGCAGTCCTGAAACAATGTGGATTTCAACCCCAGCTGCTTATGATAAGCCCATAGGCTAAGTGTCACGCTGCCACACAAATTGAAGCAGAAATGCTCTTTGCCCTCATTATGCCTGGCCACTGCTCTGCCACAGCTGTAATGACAGAGAAAGGACATGTACTGACAGGCCTGCACTGGAATAAAAACCACTTTCTGGAACACAGGGGAGTTGGCTGATATTATGCCCCTTCTACCTGCCCGCTTCAGTACTGCAACTGGAAAAAGGAA